>NC_056703.1:24126469-24196469 GCF_018831695.1 Puntigrus tetrazona | reverse complement strand
AAAAAAAAAACCTTGCTAAAACGAAATCCTTATTACACTCAAAAATATGATTGATTATACAGAACAGAATATAAACAATACTAAAGAAACACTGCTGCTTTAGGTGTGGGCAAACAGACTTTGAATCAAATCATTTCACAAATCAAGTCACTCATTAACTGCACCACCAAATAAAATTCAACAGTGAATATCACATTTATTTAAAAATAAAATATAAATGAATGTTTTTCTATTGTTACAAACGTGTCACGTGTCATTTTGGACTCACGTCTTTAGGGATAGTCACTTGCGTTGTAATAACAGGTCCACCGATGTCACTGTAAGAACCTCGACCACCTGATGAAACAAACGGCTTACTGTGATTAAGTCAATGCCTATATATGCCTCTCATTAAAGCAGAACAAATATACAATCCATAATCCATTTTCACAATATCTGACACTCACCAGATTGGAAGGGCTCCCAAGAAGAATTATTGTCTTCAGATGAAACAAGAAAAGAAAAATAAGATGGAAAAAGTGACCAAGATATCAGAGCTATGACAGTAAAGGATAAAGAGAGAGAAAGCAGGAAATGCTAGTCTATTGAGGAGTGCAGTGCTCCGTTTGACTGGAGGTAACCTTGAGCTAGTGTGTGTGTGTGTGCGCAGCTGAAGAACACTCACCATATCCACCTCCACTCTGTGTACAACGACGGGGGAAAGAGAGGGAAAAGAAAAAAAAACATCAAGTCAATTCAGAGAGCACAAGCGTAAACTCAAAGCACATTCTGCTGATTCTTTAAGCTTCCAATCTGACACGTCTATTTAAAATGAAAGCAATAAACCACTCGAGGCCATGCGATACAGTCATTTTTACCACGGTTAACACGGTTTTAGGTCCCTGCTTTGCCACACACCTAACATTCCCCAACCGATGTAAAACCACTGTAAAGCCTGGCCTCAAAAATACAGATTATTAAAAACTGTGCAATGACAAAATGCACTTTTTTTTTTAAAACCACGTTTTTGCATTCCAAAAAAATCCACAATATTTAAAATTTCTAGTGAAAATGTAAGGGACAAATATTATGGTATCATGAATCATAAGATGAATTTGAAAGCCTTTTTATGTTGTTGTTTTTTTTTTAATTCAAAATATGTATTATTTGAAAGAAACTACAAATGTATTTTTTAAAATGGATTGCGTCATTGAGTAGAATTTTCTCTTTTGATTTTGTTGTAAGAAACGTGGCCCGGGTGTGTTATGGGGTTGAGCTCTGCTAAAGACACTGGGTGTTTTACAGAGGCTCCTGGACTGGACACGTATGAGCTGAGGCTCTGTGTGGACGCTTTCAGGCTTGCCATCTTCCAGAACTCTCAACTCACTCAGAGCAGCAAAACCCAAAGTTCATTGGCGAGTGTGATGGCTTTCACCTACGTATTTAACTGCTCCTTGGTAACCAAGGCAACAAGTGATTCAAAAATCTGTTGCCAAGCAACAGCAGGCCAAACCAGTGCACTAGGCATAAGAGCTTCCCATATGCATCTATTACACTATCACTTCAGAGAGAAAGAACAAGCCATTCCACGTTTTTCTGAAAGTGCCCATTAATGAAAAAAACCCTATATCCTTCAAAACGATAGATGACCATCAAATGTTGAATCTCAATATATGCTTCAAAACTACAAATTCACAATCGGATGTTGATTTATGCTCACCATGCTCTCGTAGCGGTCTCCAGGTCGCCCCCTTCGGTCACTGCTTACAGGAGAGACATGCTTAATTTTATGTGCTCAAAACAAAAAAACCCTACCAACAGGCAAACTATTACAAATAAATAAATAACAACAACAACAACAAATTACTATAATAATAATAAAAACTATAAGTGATTCAGATTGATTCAGTTTCAGAAGCTCATTTGATTCATATTTGATTTGATTCAAAAAATGGGAAAAAAATGAAACAGATTTTACAGGGCCCAACTAATGTTTTATATTTATGGTAAAAAATATTTTTTAGGTTGAAAATGTATATTAACAAATATTTAACAACATTACGCATGTCTATTTTGGTTTGTATTTGACCCAATAAATGTAATTTGTATTTGTTACTCCTCTTAATTTGGTTTGGGATTAATTTCACGCTCTTTGTGGAGTTTCGTATTTTGTGATTTGCTGCTTGTTTTTGTTTTGCTCTTAGTGCATCTAGGGCATACGTCAGTAAAATCTACAGCTTTTCCGATCACTTACTTTGGTCTGTCGTCCATATTGCTGTGATAGCTCTGGTGGGAAAATCGATCACCTCTGGAAACAAAAGTCACGCAACTAGTTATTTCTTTCCCACTAACACCAGTGTAATTCTATGCTGGCATGATGCATTATATACAGGTTATGGCAGATTAACTCCTAAGAACTTGATTCCCTCACTTACATCATCCAGCAATACCAAAGGTAACCAATTAAAAGGATTATTAAATGGAATTTTATAATAGATATTTATTGATACCCTTCTGGAAAACCTGTAAGCTGCTGCAGGTTGTGGAAATCATTGCTACATTGTCTTACCCTCCTCTAGGTGGTGGTGGTGGAGGAAGAGGCAGATTTCGGGCCCTACTGCTCCCACGTCCTCCTCGGCCGGGTGGGGGTGGAGGTGGTCCACGACGAGGGCTCATATCATCATAATCCCGTCTGGATGGAGGCATGGGACGACCTCCACGGCCAGGTGGCATGCGATCGAATCCTCCTCTGCCTCGCATCGGGAACCCACCCATAGGCCGCCTTCCTCTTTCTTCATACATCATGGTGAAGCCGCCATAATCATAGGTCTCATCATAAAAGTTTGGATCGTAGGGCTGGGCTCGACCTTTAATGGGAGCCTACAAACAATGCAGGACCATTCGAAGCATTATTTACCAGCCAAGCAGAAACCTTTGGATTTTGCTAGTGTCTAATGAGAAGAAACCTCATCTGACCTCTGAAATCAGCTCTAGAATGACCTTGATGCACTCAACCACACGCTCCGGTTTACCCCCGACTAGCACTACACGGTCAGTAGAGTGGGGGCAACATTCCTGGAAGAGCTTGATTGTAGTCTGGGTATTCTTAAAAAAATGAATGAACGCATTTTTCATTGTCAGGGATATTCATGTTTTTTGTGAAGCCAATTAAATATTAAGCCACCTGGTTACTTGCTCTATTTTACCATACGTGGTATTTTTAGTACTGTGCTTACCTCCCTTAGTTCCTTGATCTTGGCACCTTTGACTCCGATAATGCCTCCGGCCAAACTCTGATGAATCAGCAGACGCAGCTCACAGTCAAAGTCAGTCCCACTGTAGTGCTGATACTGCCAAACATGCAGAGCAAAAGGAACATTTAAGGAATCATGCAAACCAAGAGACACAGTCACATCCACATCTTCATGAAAATGCACACAAATGGTTGTAAAGCTTTTACGTTTTTAAAACTAGTATTCTATGTTCACCAAGATTGCATTTATATTTATTGAAAATACCTTTTTTATTTATCCCTATGAATCATTCTATTATGCTGATCTGGTGCTCAACGAACATTTCTTAATATCAAGATGTGCTGCTGAATTACGAAAAAAGCTTTATTTAATAACTGAAAATAAGTAAAGTGTGGCTTTAAAATATTTGTACAAACTCTTATGTTGTTAGAGATTTAAGAATCTCCAAATCGTATGCATTTGAAGCTAATTGTGTGTATACAAAACACTAATGTTGACTTAATGGTGTCTACTGGGTTTTATACGCTCACCTCCTCCAGGGTAGGGATGATCTTCAGCAGAATCTCACCAATAGTCTCTATATCTGCACTCACACTCAGGATACTGTAGCAGCACATCAAGCCAAATGAAAGACAAAAGCAAAACAAACGGATACAAAACTTTAGATCCTGAGCCCTGCTGCATACCACAAAGCAATGAAGAAGGGGGAAATAAGACTTTGAATTAAAAGAAAGTAAATTAAAAAGAGGACTGCTGAACACATGTTTTAAGTCTTCCAACACTGGACTGAGATACGGGCAATTGACATGCACTCAGTTCTCGCACATTCAATTAATACAGGCCTTGAAGAGATGGGCGACAGCGGGAGGGCTGAGACTGAACAGGCACTGTATGGCTACACGAGCCGAGAGAGAGAATGAGAGAGATCAAGACAGGCCTGCTTACCACTATCCCACCACCAGAACATTTGGGGGAGAAAGGAAGAAAACAAAAAAAAACATCTTGCAAATCACTGTATGGTGCCATCAGCACATCACATTCTCTCAATGACGAGAGAAACCAAATCAAAAACTAACAGAAAAAGCAAAAGAACGAGGCGAAGGGGAGGGGAAGAATGATAGATTTATTTGCAGATAAAGAGCCTGAACGTATGTGGGCTAAGAGAGAAAGAAAGGAAAAAAAAACAAACAAAAAAAACAAGGGGAAGGAAATGCAGCACCAGAGAAAAATCAAAGACAACAGTGATGAGTGACAGAGAGGGCTGCGGTACGGCGCAAGCTCAGAATCATGGACAGTGATGTTGGGAACAGTGAGGGAAGGGGGCTCAGGGGTTGGGAGTCAACAAGGACAGAGCGAAAAGAGATGGCCTTCTCCACAATTCACTGTCAGTATCAACAAATGAAAATAATCATCCAAACTAGGACTGGGCAGTATGAATCATTGGATGTAAAAACTGATCATATATTTAGCTGCTTAACGTTACATGCGTTACTCTGAAATAGACTGTTTTATGTTACTGCAAAGAGGAATACAAAAATACTAGTGATGCACCAAAATGTTTGGTAAAATCAAATTAAAGTTTTGACGACTGAAAAAAAAAAAAAAAAAAAAAAAAAAAAAGTTCCTGTAATTGAGCAGTAAGCAGTATATTTAAGGTTGCTGTAATGTAGGTGCATCACTGCAAAACCCAGGAGGATGATCAAAACATTTAGCTGTGGTTAAAAAAAAACTTCTCATATAATGAATTCACTATATTTGTTTTTAGAACATTGGTTATACACATCTTATAGCTGTTTTTGCTTTCATACTTATGTGATGAATAATCTGATATTTTGGTCTAATAAAAACTAAAATATAAAAAGTAACATTAATCTGAAATTGCAGCATGGTTTTATATATATACACACACATTTTTTTGTCATACCACCCACCCCTAATCCACACACTTCATTCAGCAGACTAATATGAGTGAGGTCTCTCCCCATCTGAGAGGTGACTGATTATATACATTTCTGTGCGACAAAATGTTCGCAAATTATATTCAAAGACTTAATGGGGGTGTTGAGGAGGAGAGAAAACATATATATAGAAATATATAAATAAATATATACAAAAAATAAAGAAAAAAAAAAAAAAAAAAGTCAAATGGAACAATACACGTTTCTTAAAAGGGGAGGGGGACTATATGTGTGAAAATGTTAAAATGAAACAGAAGTCAGGTTATCAAAGACATGTGTTCTCTTTCTAATCAGGCAGTGAGGCAATAACTGGTGGGACATACCGCTCTGGGCCACTGCTGTCTGGGACTGATACACTGGCATTGTACTGCATTGGTCGTGGAGGTTGGCATTGGGCAAGGGCATTCAATCACATGATGTCAAGTAAGGTGCCCGTTTAAGGAGGGGCACGTTTATGGGCGGGGCCAACCGGGGTGTCAGGTGGGCGGGCGGGCGTTCAGGGGCGGAGGTTGGGCCAACATCAAGGTGGGCAACGCAGGAGGGGCAAGTCGATCCAGTACATGGGCAACGGAGGAAGGTGGCCAAAAACAAAAAAGTAAAGGAGAGGGAAGAGGGGGAGAAGGAATACATTTTTAATTGAATACAAGGCTATACTCATTAATCTACTGTCCAATTTTCTTTTTTTCTTTTTTTTGAAGAGACTATGCAATGAATGCACAAGAAACAGGGCTGGACAGATCTGAAGACTTTTTAAATGTAGAACCACCGGGCAACAGTGGTTCCCACAGGACTATGGGTCAGCTCAAGAGTCAAGACATCTGTAATTGGGTTTTGATAGTGGGGGAGAGTGAAAGAGAATGCCTTCAAGAGCATAAAGTCGAGAAGCGCTTCCCCTTTAATACACAATGTCAAAGACTCACAAAAAAATAGCCTCATTTCAGAGAGCCTGTCTGTCCAAATGAGCCAACCTATAGCTACAAAATGGAAGATCTGCCCTCAAGATCAAATGCATAAAAATCTTTGCAGGATTTTAATGGGATTTTAATGGACGGATTGCTGTCATGAGCTCTGATTTGTGTGATTTCAAATCCGACTGATTCGTGTTTTTGCTGACAAAGCTGAAATGCTCACGAAAACAACGGTTGGATTTGAAAATGCTGTTACAACTTGACCATTAGAGAACTTTGCTTAAAGGTTCATAATAAGCATGGAGCATGGTCTAATACTCACATCTGTGCGTAAGGCTTTAATGTTCTTGCCTCCCTTTCCAATCACAGCCCCTGCATTCTGAAAACATAAAACGACACTTTTAAAACGCAATCTATATCACAAGAAATGAGGAAGAAAAGTGCATTTGTACGGCTTTACTCACTTTGCTTTGGAGCAGCACCCTGAGCTCTACCATTTCATCTGTGTTGCGGGAGCGTTTGAATGCCTGTTCCTCATCCATGTCCTCAGCGGGGCGCTTGCCTGAGGGAACACAGATCTGGCGCGTGAGCCTCAACGACAATTAAGACTTTCCTGTTTATTAAACCGTTCGTTCTGAGAGAATGCCATTATGGAATCCAAAACACAAACGAGCATTATTAACTGAAAGCGGTTTAAAAAATTTTTTTCTATGGTAGAAAGAAGATCATTTATTTTAAAATCCAGATTTTAATACATACGTGTTGGGAGTATAAGGCAATCACTGAGAAAATGCTTCTATTTTGGATTTTGTCCATTATTTATCACAATCATTCACATAAACATGTTACTGGGAGTAATAGATCTTGAGCTCAGAAGATAAGGCCATCAGAATGAAACATGTATTTGTTATTTAGCCTTTATTTGGACAAAGTAGAATACTATTCATTACCGTTTGTGTCAGTGTTACTGAAAGTGGTCTCTTCTTCCTGCTGCTCAATTTCTGTCTCCATTGTCTTCAGCCAGCGGTGAAACTGGAATAGGCTGTCCTCGAAGGGTAACTCTAATAGAATCATTTTAAGTGTAAAAACAACGCAAAAGGTCAACGTGAAATCAAATGATACTTAATGAATACATTTTCCCGGTCTTAATGTATAAAATATATTCCTACGAAATAACTTTTTTCATCAATATACAACGGCTTGTTCTATATCAGAATGAGCTTTTAGCTGACGAAAAAAAAAAAAACATTTCTAATTTCTTAACACCTCCAAAGACCTTTCAATGATTCTCAATGGGTTTTGATTCAGGTGGAGACCCATCACAGTATCAGAATTGTACAAAACGTAAACTGACACGTACTGCTTTTACAAGAACTACAATATGCTAAACTAGTAACATAAATTGTGTTGCAGAAGAGACACCAAGACAAACTTTGTATTACTGGGGAGATTGATTGGACCCGCGGGTTTTGGCATCATGAGACTGCAAAATAAAGGGAGTGTTTTCTTATCTGCTGTAAGTCTATTTATTATCCAAACAATACATGATTAGATTAATTTATAATAACTTGTTTCTAGCATCATTGTTTACCAGAACAGCCTAGCATCCCAGCAGCTGAAAACCACTGACAGAAAGACAACTTTTCACAATCCAATCATTTCCAGATTAATAAAATCAGGTCCCATCCTACATTTTTTTTTTTTTTTTTTTAAATATCTTGTTTACTCTGAAAACGTTTGACTTTAAAAGCTATATATATATATATATATATATATATATATATATATATATATATATATATATATATATATATATATATATATATATATATATATATATAAAAACATCCTAAATCAATTTATTTAAATAATTACAATACCATTAAAACGCAACAAATGTATTTTTTACCCGCAAAAACACAGTTGTGAGTATTTCGTGAGACCTAACGATAAAGAAATATTTACTCTGGTTATATATTAGAAGCACTTAGTTAAGGGTTGTGTCAAGGCCCAGTGTTTCAAAATGGTGCGCAAGTAGCATTTAGCCTGCTAGCTTTACAGTTACAGTTGCCATAACAGTACAAGCCTTCATTAACTGACAATACGGCTGCGTTTACTGAAATGCACGAAGAAAATTCGAAACAATTTAGCAGATTATAACAAGAACACCTGTCCAAAAAAATATTTGAAATTAAATCTTTCTGCGCCTGCGATGGACGGGTATAAAATGGCTTGTTTTCTAGATTCACTCTTATTGTAAGCCAATGACAACACGGGGTTTGGTTAGTCAATTTAGTGTACTTATTTAGAAACCGTTTGCGTCTGTGTGCAATATTTTGCTTTGGTTAGATAATAGGGACATAGTTATCTGGTGACTGTTGCGTATGATCAGCAGGAAACTCCATTTTGAGAATTGCTTACCTTAGCAAGCTAACTGGCTAATTTACAGTACGGCGTCGCGTATAATGGTCTAACTAATTACCGTTCGACATTTCTGTTATTTATAACTCCGGGAAATTACTGCACAGCTCTAAAAGCAGGTGCCTGTGTGGAAATAGGATTCAAAATATTGAACAAACCTGCAGGCAGCCCTTCCGTCACACCAATATTCGCCCGAAATTTCTGCGCCTTCTACCTTGATTTCATTGTAGGTTTACGTGCAATTTTTAGCTTCATGATTGGCCATACCAGAATTCAAACGCGCAGTTGTATTGGTTTAAACTACCGTCAATACAAAATCTAAGACTCTAATTGGTTGAGAGTGCTGTCAGCTAAGTAATGTCGTCCCGCCCCTTAGCATTCGCTTACATTATAGGCTATCGTCATAGCAACTGTGAAGCGCTAGACGTATCTCGCGTTTAACGGCTCGGCATCATATACCACAAATAAAATAAGACTTTGTTTATGTTACCGTTTGCAGTGCCAGATTTACACTCGATAGTGTTGCAGCGACTTTCGTGTCTGGCTCGGTTAACAGAGTATTGCTGAAAAAAGTACAAACCCCATTCAAACCGATCTGACTAACGCTATCTATTTATCTGAGATTAAATGGCTAGTTTATTAACGGTAACGTTTATTAATGGGAATTTATAATATTTTGGGTAGAATGACAATCTCGTTGACCGCGGTGAAATGTGTTGCCTTTGTCGCCCCCTCCTGGGAAAAATATAGAGGTTCGTCACATTTCACTTCATCCTCTGGCGTGCGCTCTAGTGATTTCCTAAACCAAGGCCCTTCAGTGCACTCTTGCTAGAAAAACAAAATCAAAATGTTTATATAAATCGTGAAATGTAGCGCAGCCGAGCTCCAACTTTTCTCTCAAGATGAACACGGACGCAGAAACGCGAGCACTGCTGTCAAACGTGAGATTCAAAGGCGCGTGTTCCTGAATCCATCGCAGTTTCTCTTCAAACAGACCGATAATTCGGTAAACACTCTAAAGTGACAGATCATCACTAACATCACTTCGTCTCGTTTCACATACGCTGCGCCGCGATTGGAATGCGAGACTTGGCACAGCCGCTAAAAACATCCAGGCATTTTTGTTTGGCAATTATTTTGCTAGATGCAGCCCATCTCGTGCGTCAAACGGCACGTCACACTCCGGTAATGGCTATTCATGAAGTTGTGGTATTGTTGAGAAGAGCGCGATGGAAAAAAGCGACGCGGCGGGCTCCGAGTGAACGGTTAAACGGATGAAAAGCGAACGAAAACGATCAAGTCGTTTCCCAAACGATTCGACGTAAAAACATATGCGCATCCCCATCCCTGTCAACATCTCCCAAAGATCGTCCCATTGACAACACAGGTGATCGATTATTGCCGATGTGGCACCGCCGAGAGCGTCTTTAACGTCCACCCTCCACATGTAATTACCGCGGCGACGGCTGAGGGAGATGCGGCGGGTAATCAATAGGCGCTTGCAGCAGGTACGCGCCGCTGCCTCTTCACTCGCGCGCAGACGCACGCGCGCACGCACACCGTCTCGCTTGTTTTCTTGCCCAGCGCTGGATGTGAGACGTCAGCGTCACCGCCGCAGCCCGTAGACACACGCAGCCCGCGGCCACGCGTTTCTCCACCGCGTCTGGAAGAAACGAAGCGCGGATAGCGCAACGCATCGGCACGCCGACATTTCCCCGCCGCGTTACCACCTTTCTACGGAGACCAGATAAGGCCACTCCATGACAGTCTCGCGTCGCGCACAACGTCTTTGCGCATCCCACAGCAGCGGCGTCTCATCTCGGAACTGCTGAAAATACTACAAGACATTACACAACGCTGAACGCACCGCGCCAGACCTGCCATGACCGCAGGGCTTCGTGGAATGGCTCGCTTGGGGCTGTGTGGGCTTTTATTCGGGCTGCTGAGGCTCAGCTCGGCTTGTCCTGGGTCGTGCTTTTGCAATGCCTCGAGGATCTCGTGTATCGATCAAGAACCGGGGATCGAGGATTTCCCCGTCTTGGTGCCGGAGTCTGACATGGAAAACATCACGGATATGTAAGTGGAGTGTTTTAGCGGAGAAATGAACCGGGAGACCTGCTCCAGCATCACGGATGCGTGGAAGGGAAAAAAAAAAAAAAAAAAAAAACATGCGCGCGCGCGCGTGTGTGTGTTTGCGAGCGCGTGTGGGTAGATTCCTCAAATCGTCGAGGGCCAAAATAAGTTTCGCGCACACCGCTATTCCGTGACATGCCCGTTTCCGTTACGAGCGTGTGTGGAGTGAGCTGCGATCGTTCTTGCGTGCGAGCTGCTGGCATCAAACGAGACCATAGCATGACACGCAACAGACACCGTGTGTCGTGTGTGTGTGTGTGTGTGAAGAGAGGATGAGTGAGGGGTGGGGGCCACGCTAAATGAGCGAGAAGTTGGCGAGATAGCGCGTCTAAAGGGCGCTCTTTTTTTATAAAGACGGTCACTCGGAGAAATATTTTAGTGCGGCTGCTGACTCACCTCAGCTGACTTTCTGTACCAGAACAGGGGGGGGGGAGACAGCGCTATCGCCTTACACTAAAATGTATAAATTGACCACATAACGCAATTAGATGCATATCGGCGAGGACCCAGCGTCCGCTTCATGGAGATTTATCAGCGCTGATCTCATCTGATCTGATCTGCTCGAGTGCCTGCGCTGAAAGACCGTCTAACGGCTCGGTCTGAGGGAAAAAATGTGCTTTTAGGCCTGCCGCGAGGGATACGCTAATAAACTGCTCTTATTTACCAATCAAATGTAGTTTTACGCGTACGTCGTTGCATTAATTGTTGTGTACAGGTTAGTTGGGAGTAGTCTAACGTGTCCGCAGAGCAATAGGCATCGGCGCCTACGCAAATATGTCACTCCGTTTCCACGACAACGGCTCGCCGGACCCACTCCAGGCATGTGCGCGCTGTAGTGAAATCATGGCGCTTTCACGCGCACCTTCATTAACTTGTTCGTACGGTGACGGCTTGATAAAAAGGATTTTAAATCACGGTGCGTTTGCTTTCGCCTTCTCTGAAAATACTGTCTGTTTGATATTGAGTGATATTACATTTTTGCTCTATGTTTTCGCGTGCCAGTGAGGATTAGAAACAGCTCGGCGTGATTTTTTTGTTAATTAGACGCATGCCTTGTTAAAATTGTAATTATATATTTATGTAAAATTATAATACAAACTAAATAGAAAGTACTGTAGTACTGTGTATTCTTTGTAGCTGTGTATGCCATGCCATGGTATGCATATATATATATATATATATATATATATATATATATATATATATATATATATATATATTTAAGGGCAAGTTTTGTTTTTGACAGGGTACCATGGTAATAGTGTGGTAGAATACCAATTTAATTTAAATACTTTTTGACTTAGTAATAACTTTGTATTAATCGAAAATCAGGATTAACAAAAGGATTAAGCAGCATAACGTTTTCAACATTGATAATAATAATAAACCTGGAATAGACTGGAATAATTACAGATGAAAATTTAGCTTTGCCGTCACAGGAATAAATGAAATGATAATTATGTTTTATATTAAACTGCTATGATACTTCACAGCATTAGTGTTTTTACCGTATAGGTTTGATCAAATATTTGGCGAACATGCGTGATCATTTTTGCAAAACTTTGCAAAAACAAAACCCCGCTGACCCTAAGCACTACACAGTACTACAGTGCTTCAGTGTTTATGAATCTGTCGCGCCTAAACGTTACTTTCAATTCCGCAGATACATCTCAAATCAAAAAAGGCTACTTACAATCAACGAGGACCATATGAAGTTCTACTCAAATCTCAGGAATTTGTGAGTATCTGAAATGTTGTGGTCACGCCGAATGTTAAAGCGATTTTAAAGACCAGCAGACTTTACGTGAGCATATATAATGTCCCACACAGAACAGTGACGAATACTCACCTGACGCATGTATCTACGATGGCCTTCTTCAACAATTCCAAACTTCAATATCTGTGAGTCTTTTTTGATGCTTTGTAATTAAATGTAATGAAACTCTACAGCACGTGATCCATACTGTATTTTTTCTACTCTTTGTGTAGGAATCTCAGAGACAATAACTTATCAACGCTGTCCTGGAGGGCACTTCGTAATTCAAACCTGTCGACTTTGTAAGGTTTTTTTTTGTTTTATTATTGAAAAAAAAAAAGTACAAAACTGTATGTACAGCGCTCTGCTGTACACCATACAAAGAAAGCGCATTTCTGTTCATGGGGTCTGTTTGGTTTTGCTTTAGGTTGCTCTCTGGGAACCCTTTGCAATGTGAATGTAAGAACATCTGGATCAAAGTCTGGTTGGATGACAGTGAGAGAGAGGGGCTGCAGTGTCTACAGGAAGGAGGACGAGCGAAAGCCCTCTCTAGACTTACTCTTCCTTCATGTGGTAATGAAACTCAATGCGGTTTTAAATTGCACAGATTGCTGTAAGATTAAAAAAAAACCTCCCGACGAACGTGAACATTCGGCCGTTATTTCAGAGTACCCACGTGTGGAGGTCATCCCCGCTGTTGTCAGTCAAATGGCAGGAACGGATGCCACAGTGATGTGTAGTGTGTCAGGAGCCCCGACCCCTGAGCTCTCCTGGAGCTTAAACTCCAGCGATCACCCTCCTCTCTCAACCAGCCACGAGGTAACACCCTGTTTTAGTATAAAGCCAGCTCAGTGTAGCATACTAATTCTTTCTGTGGACACAGTGCAAGTTGGAATGGAATATGATTTGACATGTAGAATATGTGGTTGACCTGCTACATTGGCTGAGATATGCAATATTATAGAAATAAGTATGGAGTATTGTATGCTTACTTTACTTTACTTTTCATACATTTTTCAAAAGTGCAAAGATATTTAATGAAATATAAAAAAAATCAGTTTTTCCATTGAAGGTCCAGCAAAACTATGAGGTTTATAAAGTGATGGATTATAAAGTATCCAAGTTTTCTGAAGAGGCACAATCGCTTCATAAGATAAACATATTTAAAATGTCCTTTAATTCATATATAAACATTGCCTTCTCATTAGACTGCATTCAGACCTATGTATGTTTATGTGTGAATAAATGAATACATTTAAAGTTTATCTTACGAAGCAAACGCGCTTCTTCAAAAGATCATTAACGGTTTAATAATAGTATTGCATTAAACCGCTTGATTCATTGTTATATTTTTCTGGACTTTTTGTTTTAGTTAAATGCACTTTCATATGAGGGACAGAAATCTCTCTTTTCATTAATTCAAATATCTATTTCAAAGATAAACAAAAGTCTTTTGGGTTTAGAGCATTGGTTTCAAACTGAATTCCTGGAGAGCCACAGCTCTGTACGGTTTAGCTCCAATCAGCTCCAGATCACACCTGTTTGGAAGTTTTTAGTGATCCTAAAGACCTTTAGATGGATTAGATGGACCAGGTGCGTTGGATTAGGGTTGGAGCAAAACTGTGCTGAGCTGTGGCCCTCCAGGAACTGAGTTTGAGAAGGACATCACAGTGAGTGGTTCAGTTTATCTCATTTTGAGCAATCTTGAAAAATACTGTTTTTATTCAATTTTGTCTATTAAAAACACAAAGCTTAACATTCTTATTTCAAAGATAAAAACTGGACATACGCATGCAATGCGATTATGATAGCGTTCCATTCTGAACACAGTCAAGTCTCTTGGGCTTTAGACTGAATATTCTGTGTAGACGCATAGAACAGTGGGAAAACAGAAGTAAATCCAAAGTGGAACTACAGATGGAAAACAGTGCTCTGATAGCTCTACTTACTCTATTAGACCTATACATATCTGCCGCCCTCACCTCTTTCCTCCTTATGCCAGTTTTACACATTTAGGACACTTAAACACTTAATCTCTGTAGCCTCCTATAATGTGCTTTCAAATATCATGATTGATCACAGCGCTGAAACCACAGATGCTTGACTCTAGCCCGTAAAAGCTTTGTGTTTCCATTAATATTTAAAACGCTCACTATACTTCTTACATTAAAGGAGCCTTCGCCCCCGTGGTGAGAACAACAGCCTGTAAAACAGATTAAATACATTGAGGTGTAGAATGAGAACGTGGATTATTTAGCTCCAGTTAATGCTACAATTAAAAAAAATAATAATGCATTTGGCTTTAACAAATTAAGAGTATTGTTGATCCAAAGTATCATTTTAATATTAGAAATACTTGTGTGTGGGCTCTTTTGACTTTGGTCAGCAGGCAACCATGACCCAGAATACCCTGGCATCCACAAAGCACATGCATGCCAAATGTTTAAAATGTGCTTAAACATAATCAGAGTTGTGTTTTTTTCCCCACAGATTTCTCACAAAATGGATCTGCAGTCTGTTCTGACTCTAAGTGGACTTTCACCTGATGACAACGGCAGAGAGCTCACCTGTAGCGCCGAGAACATCGTGGGCCAGACTGAGGCTTCAGTCCTTCTCAATATTCTTTGTAAGAACTCACATTGTGTTGTGCGGTGTTTTAAAGACACCCTGATGAAATGTTACTCCACATTTATAAATAAGCATAGGTAAACCTTTGGATTTTTCATCTTGAGTAAGAGAACTTATCTGCTAGAACTACGTGTTATTAGTATAATGTATTTTTTGCAATTTAATGTGCTTCATCCTCATGCTCCGAAAACCTATTTTAAGAGAGAGGGGTCTAATGTCCCAGTCACTCAGATATAATAGACCTAAAATAGGTTAGAGCTCAGTCTGACATTATTATGAATTATTAGTAGTCAGCACACTGGAGGTTCATAATACTCTCGGTTCTTCGCTTATTTTGAGTCGCATAAGACCAGTACAGTGATTTGTTAACTTTTTAGACTTGCCTGTAACTGATGCAATTTCACTAATTGCAAATTGTGAACCAGTTCATCTGAATGATTAAAAAAACATTAATAATTCACAAACGCAGAAATTGGACAACACTACTTGATCCATTAAATAACTTGGAATGACATGGATTTTTAAAAAAATAAGTGGAGTAAAAAGTCAAGACATTATGCTATAGAATGCAGTAAAGTAAAACTCCAAAAAAAACATTAGTAAGAGTAAAATTTCACTACTGATCGCACAACCCGCCACACAGAAAAGTATACTTCACATAATCGTGAATTAGTAGGGCATTACAGGCCGTGTATCTAATGAATCATATTGTATTTTGCTGCAAATCTGTAATGCAAATTTTTAGCGGATTCCAACATGGAAAGGAAGTGTGACATTCTCATCTTTACACACAGTAAACAAAGTCTTTGCGAGGTGAAACAGCTAAAGAAAAGAATGCTTATTTAATATGTCGGAATTTATCAACATAAAAGTCCAATATATTTTCTCTGCAATGAAAGTGAGAGGTACCCAGAGTGTGTAGCCCTTGATAGTGCCACGATACATGTTCAGATAAACACTTAAAAGTCTGCCACTTTAACCATTAGTTCCGTAAAAAAGTAGTGTAATCATTTTAGATACCCTTTTTAGAGTTATGCAATAATGTGACAGAACATGTTATGTTCCCATGCGCAGGATAATGCTATTGTTAGGTTACTGAATTTAACAAATCTGATATTCGCCTACCTTATTATGCAAATATAGAAGTCTGTTCTCATGCACAATTACAAACATTTTTTAGAAGTATATTTTAGAATAATAGCGAAGTCTTCAAAACTTAAATGAATGCAGACCGTGGCGTGGGAATTATCTTGTATTTGAGCTTTAAAGCCCCTACCCTTTGCCCTTTCCAGGGGTACTGTTTACAGCTCTGCACACTCTGGGCTTCCCTCAACCAAAGTCATGAGGCGCATCCTAATTTTCAAATTTTTGAAGGCATCCACATGTATGCTGGACACTTGTTACACGTCTTCCCTTTGCTTTCCTGTTCCAATACATCTTCTTTTTTTAAATATAACTATAGATTTAAAAAGGAATGCATAGGTACGGAAAGTTTATTCATTCAAGTTGAGTGCATCCAAACTTCAATTGGTACTGCAAGTAAAACTCATTGAACCTCCAATAATTTCCCTATGATGTATTATTTCAGTGGCTGAATGTGTCTGTTCATCAAAGGTGCAGTTGACTAGAATTTGAAATAATGATTCATGTCATCGAGCAGCCACACTCAGAAGCAGTGTAAGTGATTAATATTACCATAATTGTTTTACCATAGTTCCAAGCATATTTTCACATTTTGACAAAATAATTGGATTTCAAACTGAATAGGAGTCTATGGGTCATTTGACATGAATGCTTGGAGGTTAGATGGCTTCCTTTAAGAGTATGGTAAGTTAAACTATTGGATGGTTTTTAAGAGTTCAAGATACATTTGAAAATGTGCCAAATGCTTAAGATTCAGGAAGTTTCCCCTCAAGCTATCACATTAGTCTACTGGGCCCGACAAAACTCACATTGTTGCATAACACTGCTTGAAAAACCTTTCCCACTTAATAGTAGGCTTTGAGCCTTGTAGAATTCACCCATTTTATTTTGTGTGTTTTTTATTGGTATTTACGTACTTGAAGAATATTTAATGCATTAAAGAAAAAAATTAAGATTTAAATTGAGGATTTGGTGAAAATTCAATGAATACCATTTACTCACCCTCATGTCATTCCAAACCCGTATTTTCTGTCTTCCCTGGGGCACAAAAGCAAATGTTTAGCAAAAAGTCCAAACTGCTCTTTTTTTGTACAACAAAATTCAATTACCATTCAAATGTTTGGATTCAGTATGATTTTTTTTCATTAATTCATGTTCAGCACTTTCAGTCATAAATAAACTGTGCTTATTGAAAAGTGCCACTAAACAAATCTAGGCCCATTTCAAATAAACGGGTTCTTTTGAACTTTCCCGGAAAAAAACTCCAAGACTCTTGAAAACATTTGCACAAACAT
This sequence comes from Puntigrus tetrazona, assembly GCF_018831695.1. Classification (NCBI taxonomy): domain Eukaryota; kingdom Metazoa; phylum Chordata; class Actinopteri; order Cypriniformes; family Cyprinidae; genus Puntigrus; species Puntigrus tetrazona. The sequence continues at coordinate 24,178,994 of NC_056703.1, read as the reverse complement.
TTTAAGCAGCACAACTATTTTCAAATAATAGGAAATCTGTGTTTTACATTCATTCCTGAAAGATCATCCGACGAACGAAAAAAATATTACCAACCCTAAACTTTTGAATGGTAAAAGTTCTGAAATGGCCGTGATAATCGATGTCAGAAACAGTGACGTTTGACCTCACTCGTGTAAAACATGGCTCAATGGGTTACGAGGAGCAGCTTGGAACTTCTGCTGGGAAATCATATGGTTTTGATCAAGAAGAAGCAGTCTAATCCTTTAACAAAACTGTCTCTTTTTATACGTACATAACATTTGTGTATGTTACACTAACATGATGCCTCGTTTCCACCAATCTGCGGAAAATCAGTTAACATCCTTTGTTGGAATCCTGTTGTTCATTTGCTTTTGGTTATGCGTTGCATGATTCTTCACGTTGTGTTGTAATATTACAGTAAGCCTCTTCATTTCTTATCATTCTCTTGTATTTCTCACCCTAGAATCCCTCTATACTGCCCCCTCGTCCCATGTGCTGTCAGACACTTTCCTTTCGTCAAACTACAGTGAAATTTTCCACGTTCCTCTCGTTTACTCCTGTGGTACATCCTGTGATTACACTTCCTCTCCTCCTCCCCTCTTTCCTTCTCTCTCGTTCCTCTGGCCCTTCTTCTTTCTCCTGGGTCAGTTCCCCCTACTATCGTGCAGCTGTACCAGCCTGTGAGGAACCAGGACTGGTGCATCCCTTTCACTGTGACGGGCAACCCGAGGCCTGATCTGCAATGGTACCATGAGGGGAAGCTCCTGGAGGAGCAGCAGTACATCAGGACCGAAATCCACGAAATCACGGATACGGAGTACCACGGCTGTCTGCAGCTGGTCATTCCCACTCATATCCATAACGGCATTTACACGCTGGTGGCTAGCAATGAGTTCGGGGAGGACAGGGGAAACGTGTCGGCGCACTTCATGCACATACCCGATGTGGACCACTCGGGGACAGGTGGGCTCAGTTTTTCTCGTTTTATTCCTTCTTATTATAAATAACACAGTCTATTAATGTGCGCAATCAAATGCCTATCGTATTTTTTGTTTCCACAGAGGGAGTGTTTTATTATGGTGAGTTATTTTGTAAAACAACATTTTAGTTCGTTAAAGCAAGCAGAATTGTAAATATAAGGTTAGCTGGATTAAACCCTAATATTTGACACTGTATTCAAAAAATGTATTTTTGTTGTTGTACAGTAAATAAGCACATTTTTCCCTCCCACCAACTTTATCTTTATTTCTTTCATATGATAATGAGGTGAAATATACCTGAGATTTCTGATATTCACCCAGCTGCTCTTTGTAATATATATTGCAATTTTTATGGATTCTTACATATTACTAGGTAATCAATTTCCATTTTTCTTTCCATTTAAATTATGTCACACAGACACAACATTTAGTCCAGGTAAGTCTGTTCCTCCCTTTATCAATCATGTATTTGATCATGTATTTGAACTTTCAGACTTTAAGGCATTTTTGAACTGCAGTCCTTTATGTAGTGTCATTTGTTTTATCTGCCTTTTTTTTAAAGAAACCCCACCACTGGAGGACAAAGTCGCGGTATGTTTTTGCATGTGATTAGAGGAAAATTTCAGGTTAAATACATCTTTGGTTTTATTGACAACAACTGCACTGTAGACTGTTGTTGAGTACTACAAAACACTATTTTGACCTCTACCTTTTGTCCTTAAACTGGAAGTCTATGAGGCCAGCATTTGAGAGTCTGAAGGCAAAAAATATGAAGCTTGTACTTTTTTTTAAGCACTTCAGCAAAAATGGTTTATTCAAGCTTTTTGTTGGACAATATACATTTGTGACAATATCGTTCAAATTTTTTATATGACTTTCTTTGATACAATCAATTTAAACACAACCTGGAGAAGATACACGCTTGCTTCATGTACTGTACCTTCATATATTCTAGGTTTATATAGTGGTTGGAATAGCTGGGGTTGCTTTAACTGGATGTATCCTGATGTTAGTTTTCCTCAAGTATGGTAGAAGCTCCAAGTTTGGAATGAAAGGTGAGTGCACCACTTTATCTTTTCACTTGTGATGAATTTATACCATACCTTCTTAGTACACATACCTGCTTATTCCATTGAAATGATTAAGGCTACATCATCTCCTAGCTTGTGAAAAAACAAGCCGCTCAGATTTCGAAAAGAAAGGGGATGTTATTTTAGTATTACCGCCCCTTTGTGTTTTCGTGAGTGTCACATCGAATGTTCGAGCACAACATACTAATTGTTCTGCCTTTGGCTGCACTGACGAGCGCAGAACAACATTTAGAGATAAGAGAGCAGTGAATTTATTGGTTAATTTACTATATATTACGCTGCCAACCCACTGTTTTTGTAACTTGTGTTTTAAAAATAAGCTTGTGTTAATTTGAAAGTTTAAGTGCAGTAAGACATGAAAGAAAACTTATAACTGATATGATTTAAAACGCATGATTTCAGAGTCATAGACAAAATAATCTATGGTATCTATGGTAACAGTATCTATGGTATGAGCTGTAAAGGCACGAAAAGGGGGCGGGGAGCGCAGCAGCTTGTTTGCATTTAAAGAGACGTGCACAAAAACAGCATGTTTCTGTTTCCACTCAATATAGGCATTTTCAAAGTGATGTAATAAATGATCTTTGGGTTATTTTGAGCTGGAAAAACAAGGAAAAACAAATGCCTACATTTTTTCCTAGTTAAATATCTTATTTCACTAAGAGATGTTACTTAGGTGTGAGGGCAGGTAACATATCACGTACAAATACAGAATATTTGAATTTAAATATTTGTTAGCAACATCATTAGTTGCACCTTCTAAACAAATGAATGGTTACTGTTTCCTCTCTCGTACTAATGCACTTTTCAGCACATATGTGTGTGTACTCACGTGTATGGAGAATGTGAATTCTTATTATTTCTGTGGATTATTGTATTGTCTGATTTTTTTTTTCTCCCCCCGCCAGGCTCTTCATCTGTCATTAGTAATGATGACGACTCGGCCAGCCCGCTTCACCACGTTTCCAATGGCAACAACACACCATCATCGTCGGAGATGGGCCAAGATGCCGTTGTCATCGGAATGACAAAGATTCCAGTCATTGAGAACCCCCAGTACTTCCGCAACCCCGGCAGCATGCTGAAATCGGACACTCGTGAGTTACCGTGGCATGCTGGGTCGTCAGCGGCCCCACTCCATCCTCTCAAATAGATTCCAGCCTAGGTTGCCACTGGTCAGTTGTCATAGAAACCTCCCCTTCTATCACCATGGCGATGATATCAGGGGTGGCTGACGCTGTGTAACTTAATCACTGTTGGACTGTAGATGAATCTGCAAGCGATCTTCATTTAAATTAATTTACATTTCAGGATCAGTAAATATAGTTCACCTGTAAGTCTTACCAGCACCTGATTGATAGTTAGTGATGTTTGCTAAAACAAGCATCTCACATCGTTGCTCATATGTAGGGTTAAGTCAGCATACAATCACCATTGACCTTGTTTATTTCTTACTGCATGTTACTGGTGTTAGTATGAACGAATAATCCATGCATATTCGTGACCTCTAACCTAATCTTTTTGTATTTAAGGTTTTATAAGCACAAAATAATAATTACACATTTATAACATTATTTAAAGAAAAAAGTAATTTGGCGTAACCGTATTTCATAATAAACATTTCTTGTTAGGCACATCGTCACATCAAGAATCATTAGATGACATTAAGAGACACAATTTAAGCATTAGATTTTAGCCATAAAACACTAATTAATTAACTTCAGATCTTTAGCCATTTTGCTACTATGGCCTTTTGTCATCAAGATATTTTAAAACATAATACAATTTAGTATGAACACTCCTTTTTATAGGTAGATATTTTTTCTTCATATATACATATATTTGTGTGTGCGTTTATTGTACAATATCTGGAAACGTCTTGAAAAACGTGGAGTAAGCCTATGGGTGAGGTTTCCGTTCATTAGAATGTTTTCATGATTAAGGATATACAATAAAATAACATGAAATGCGGGACAAACAAGTTTCATTATTTACAAAAGATTATTTACTTTTTTTTTTAAAAGAGTCAAAAAGATACTTTTAAAAACAACAATGAAAAAATACAAAAATTATTTAAATATAAGTTGAAATTTAGGTAGAAAGTATATATACACACACAACCTAAATTACTAAAACTAAATGAAAAAAAAAGTATAACTGTAAATCAATAATACTAAAATAAAACTGGACAAGTGCAGACTGCAATTCACCCAAAAATTACAATTGTGTTTTTTACTTTCAATCAATCTATTGTTTGACTCTCTTTAGTGACCACTGAGTGACTGAAGTCCTGAAATATTTTCAGACATTGTGAGAAACTTTTAACTTTGTGCATTCCTCGTTTTGCAGTCGTCCAACACATCAAGCGTCACAACATTCTGCTGAAGAGGGAGCTTGGAGAAGGGGCTTTTGGGAAAGTGTTCTTAGCTGAATGCTACAGCTTGTCTCCTGACCAAGAGAAGATTTTGGTGGCTGTTAAGGTGCGGTACACAGCAAAACATTGATTCTGCACATGTTCTTCACTGTAGGTATGTCCGTAATAAAAGACCACCCTTTCTTATCTCACAGACTCTGAAGGAAGCCAGTGAAAGCGGACGAGCAGATTTCCACCGAGAGGCAGAGCTCCTGACCAACCTGCAGCATGAGCACATTGTCAAGTTTTATGGCGTGTGTGTAGAAAGCGACCCTCTCATCATGGTGTTCGAGTACATGAAACACGGAGACCTCAACAAGTTTCTCAGGTTTCCTTTCTATTTTTTTATTTTACAATGATGTTTAATCCCACAGTAAAAACAGCTACCGTTTGCCCTTATTTCATTCCAAACGTCCAAATATCTTCTTTTGTGTTTTGCAGAATACAGGTTTTAAAGAGAACAAAACATGTCTAGAGCAGCGCACATTTTATTGTAAAGCTCATTATTTAAAAAAAGCATGGATTATTGTTGATTCGATCTGTAAAGTGTGTTGTCTGCTTATAGTTGGGTCAAAGATGCTATTCTCATGCTGTTCTCTTCCAGGGCTCATGGACCAGACGCAGTGCTGATGGCAGACGGACAGCAGAGTTTGCTGGTGGAGTTAACTCAGCCTCAGATGCTGCACATTGCCCAGCAGATAGCAGCAGGCATGGTGTACCTGGCCTCACAGCATTTCGTGCACAGAGACCTGGCCACACGCAACTGCCTGGTGGGAGAGAACCTGCTTGTCAAGATAGGAGACTTCGGCATGTCCAGAGATGTGTACAGCACCGACTACTACAGGGTAAGCGTGGGTCACCTCGGTGTCTTATTTTGTTTGAAACCTGAATGCGTAATGTGCATTACATATGATTTAATTTAAATTAGAGCAGTCGAACAATTATATAATACAAAATATACATGACAAATTCATTTAAAAAACGTCATGGCGACATTATCCACCATATATACAATGAGAATATTGAGCAAAATACTTGGATAGTTTTTAAATGATAACTTAAATGAAACGTTTTACATACAGTGTAATTGTAAATGTAATTACAGATGTAATTAAAGGATTTTTTAAAAATGTAAGTACGATATAAGAACGCGTGGACACAATAAGTGCATCGTACCAAATGATTCATTTAAATGTAAGTACAAAATACCTAATATAAAGTGGAACCTATTATATTTCTTTACTCCAGTTAAATGTGTGATATCGCATGACTTAAAGTGGTAGTGTTTCATTTCTGTGCAACACCAAATAGACATAATGTTGTAGTGTCACGCTGCTAAAAGAAACATATTGCACTTGAATATGATGCCACTGACTGATAGCACAAAAGTACACCACAGCTTTATGCATTCAGAATCAAATTAGAACGGATCGCAGGTATGCATGCTATATTTTCATTGGTTGTTCAAACAAACCACTGAAGCGTGTAAACACAGAAAATCTCAGAGACATGAGAGAAAATAATCCACAAGGCCATGTCAGATGTTTGCTCGAACATTCCCACTCACATGCGAATGCAAAAATGGGCAAATTAAGCAACAAATGATAGATGCCAGAAGACTGTTGCAGTCGAAGTCAGGGACGTTCAAGCATTGTTTTGAAAATACCACAAACTACAGTGTTACACTCTTCACATTCTGTTTCTCAGAGGTTCAGCCAACTGGCGGACGTTCTCTGGTAGCACTCGTTTAATTTAAGGTTAGTTCTGCCTTGGGTCATTTCCTGATCCCAGTCCTCCTCTTTCTGTTTCCTGACTTTTTCAGAAAGGAAGAATTAAAAATCATCTGTGATCTCTGTCAGTTGAACTTCTGTTGAATCTGACAAATTAAAATGGAAAGGATTAACAGAAAAAAGGCAGTTCATGTCCATAATGGATGAAATAATGATATACTGTTATTTTGTCTTTCATTACTAAGGTTTATTATGACTAATGGCTATTTAAATGTATGGATCTGAACAGCTGATTAAATACTGTAAATACGAAAGTGCCCCAAAAACCAACAGTTCCCCACAGTGAGTTCTTCCAGAAAAAGCCCAGACCATCTGACACTCAAGGGCTCTCCCAAACCTGCATCCTGCCAACACAGCCGGAAACACTCTGCTGTGTCAGCAGCCGTGTGTGTGTGTGTGTGTGTGTGTGTGTGTGTGAGAGAGAGAGAGAATGAGATGAAGGAATATTAGCTCCCTCTGTCGTATAACAATAGAAAACACAGGATTTCATCACTGCATGATCACCAGGAATCCTGCAATGCAATGTCATGATAATGAGGTCAAAGTTTTGCAATAAACAAAACACTGGGGTGCTTTTACATACAGTTAAAAAACTATAAGAGCTATACATGTATCTGAAGGGTCTCTCATTTAAACAAGATTGATACAGTGATTTTGAGTATTCATTTCTATTCTTGCGGTCTTGAACAGGTGACCAAGAATTTTTGTGCTATCTAATAAACTTTCCCACTTTATTCCAAAACCTAAAACCTTTAGTCCTGCTGCAAGAACCAATGGCATCTGGATTTAAGAGCTGAGATGGAATATGAGGAATATGAGAGCAATTTTATACTGAGATCTCTTATTTTCTAATTTTATATATTTAAAACTCTGCATCTGTAGGGTGTTTGGAGTGTCTAGGAATCAGGAGTGTCTATGGTGCGGGTTAGCCTTTGTATGAATAGAAAAAGTCATATCAGTATCCCTTTAGTGTAAATCAATCATTTGAAAAGCTACAAGCGATGTACAGGATAAAAAATGTATATTAATTTGTTAAAGATTATATTTACCAATGTCATTAAATAATTTTTGTTTTAAAATGTTTAGCGTTAGACGATGGCAGGAGTGATCTACATCTAGAAATATAAGTTATCTTGTGCAATTAAAATACAGGTAAAAACTAAATCTAGCGTTAGCAGATAACATAGTGCTCCATCCTTAAAAAGTACTTCGTTTATGATGGAGAATCTAAAAGGAGATGGGTGCTTCTGCCAGTCACCGTTAGTCTGTATCTCTTATCTCAGGTGGGTGGTCACACCATGCTGCCCATCCGCTGGATGCCCCCAGAGAGCATCATGTACAGGAGATTCACCACAGAAAGTGACGTGTGGAGTTTGGGTGTGGTCCTCTGGGAAATATTCACATACGGCAAGCAACCTTGGTACCAGCTTTCAAACAACGAGGTAAGACACATCAGACCTCAAGCGTTTCGCGTAAGCAGGAAGTGAAGTGCTCAAGTAATATATACAGATTACTTACTTAGTTATTCCTCAGAAGCATCCGGTACCTTGTAAAAGGACTGTTTCTAGGCAGACAGATGCAGCCTTAGTGGAGCCTGCGTTCATTTGTCACTGTTTCTGCTGCCTCCTGCAGGTGATCGAGTGTATCACACAGGGTCGGGTGTTGCAGAGACCTCGTACTTGCCCCAAAGAGGTGTATGACCTGATGCTGGGCTGCTGGCAGAGGGAGCCCTACATGAGACTCAACATCAAAGAAATCCACAACCTGCTCCAGAGCCTGGCCAAGGCCTCGCCTGTTTACTTGGACATCCTGGGCTGATCTGTTTGCCAGTATGGGTGTGTAATTGTTAGTAAGAAAATGTGTGTGTGTGAACGTGTGGTATAAAAGGAGAAAGGGATGATCATTTAGGACGAGTGATTGAATATAGGTGTGTGTGCGTATGTGTGTGTGTGTGTGTTCATAAAAATGGCTTGTGCTTCAGCACTCCCACCACATAGACTAAAAGGCCTTAAAGTTGACTGTGTGCATTGCTTTGATTTTTCTTAAATCTGGACATGTCCATCTATCGCGCATCATTATGTTTTCTAAAAAGCCCAGATAGTCTACAAACAGAAACATCTGATTGTTGTAAATATGCGTCAGAGACAATGCAGACCTTTTGTTTAACAACCTTTTCGAAAAAAAAATAATTTGGTTTGGCAATTTTGGTTTGTTTGTTTTCTCTTACCATTTTGTTTATCGAGATGGACAGAATTAGGACCTGATGAGGACCCAGTCATTAGCACAACGCTGTCAACGCCCTGGCGTCATTCTGGCAGACTTTACGCAGATCGCAATACTATTCCTACCGCAAACTATCGAGTAACAATCACGGAACTGCCAGATTCATGTTTCGTTTGAAGTTTTTTTTTTACACGTTTGATCTAATTTGAGATTTTTCTGTGCCAAGTTTTGATGTCTATAATGCTGAGGTCGATGAAAGGCGTTTTTTGGGACATCTCGGTGCGCCCCATCTTACTCAGCGCAAACTTCGTAATAGAAGCACAGCGACAAAGACGCCTCCAGGTTTTTGTTCTTTTTTTTCTTTGGAAGAGGCTTGAGGTTGGACACAGAGTGTTTGGAGTGAGCACAGAGGCAAAGTCACCAGCAGTGGCACTTAAGTATTTCCTCAGACTTTGTTTGGCTCCCCGGCCATAATTCTGATTCGGAGGGCACTTCCTAACTGAGGTTTGAAGAACAATGAGAAGATGCTGTTCTTGTGTCAGTGGTCTCATTTTTTTAACGTTATAGGGTGCTTACACACTAGAAAACGTTTTGACGGAACGCTCGATGGATAGACATCGGCCTGATGTATTTCTGAATGTGTGGAAAGAGCCATTCATTCCGGATATTTCCCTGCCTTTGGCCCTAGAGGCTGGGATAGGTTCCAGCATCCCTACGACCCTACATCAGACAAACAGTTCTGGATTATGGATGGATGGAAAGAGCCAGACTGTTTGAAATAAAGCAGAAATACAGCCAATTGGATTTCTGAAAGCACAATTGGATCCGCCTCCCTGGGATTTTCAGTAGTCAACAGATCCCTGCGACTGCGTTAGAGCCAAAGTACAAATCCCTCCACTTTTGGTCACATAACGGAGCATCAGAATCAACAAATTCCCAGCATTCTCCGACGTAGTGTGAACTAGTGTGTAGGCACTCTTAACCGTCCTCATGTCGTGATTTGATGGACTTTGCCTTTGCGAAGACTGAAGATTTCTTTCAGACCCGTTCCTGAGGAGTATATCCATAGATGTTGTTTATAACACAACAGACCTGCCTGATCAGCTGGTTATTCATTATTATCTGTTTATGTATCAACTGCGAAATAACTGCTAAATAATATGTGTATGTGATAATCTATGATCGATTTGTTTTTGATGTATTGTGGGCCGTTTCAAAGCGATGGGCTTGATGGGCACTGTGAAGTGAATGTTCATGTGAGAATGAAACGAGTCGGACTGTCCCTGAGGTCACGAATGGAAGACCCTATGAAGGGACTGTCCAGATTCAACCTGTGTGTGTTTCAACACCACCAGAGGAGGACAACTGGCAACCAACAGGGTTAAACTACAAAAGACTAAATGACAACCAAAACTGTCATTACACTATATATATATATATATACAGTGCATTCAGACAGTATTCAGATCCTTTCGTTTTTGTCACATTTTATGTTGTAACCTTAGGTTGAAATGTATTTTTTTTCGAATCGGTATCAGGCTACGCTATGATGACGAAGCAAAAAAAAAAAACCTGTGAAAATTGATAAATTGTTAATAGCAAAAACACTAATATCTCAATAAGTTAAGTATTCTTACCTTAGTACTTAGTTAAAGCACCTTTGACAGCAATTGCTTCCTCAAGTCTTTTTGGATACAGTGTGGCAAGCTTTGTGACCTGATACGGGGATTTACTGCCATTCTTCTCTGCAGATCCTTTAAATCTGGCAGATTGGATGAAGACCTTCGGTGGACAGAGATTTTTATTTTTGGGCTCAAGGCTGAGCTCTGGCTTGGTCACTCAAGAACATTCAGAACAGTCGTCGCTAAACTACTTCTGCATTATCTCGGTCGTGCGTTTAGAGTCATTGTCCTGTCTGACGTGACGAGAAGAATGTGAATAATCAAGTCAGTGTGTTATTTCTGTTCACAGATTTGGTTTTTGCTTCGTTATGGGGCACCAAACCGATGTAAAAGAACTAGTGGACGAAAGCGAGTCTGTAGTTGCCTTGCTCCACTTGGGTTTGGGCCAGAGTTGCGTTTGAACACACTACAGAGTCTACAATCAACGGCCAACTATCATGTACTCTACCTTTGTCTGTGCATATACAAAAAAAGTAGCAGTTGATTGGTCTTCGCTTTATTCGTTCTGAACAGCCATGTTGTTATGAAAGCGCAAGGCCATGTGATACTTCGTACAAGCCACGTGAAGGTTCAGATGTGGCAAGGAGTTTAGATTGAGGAGGTGAAAAATGTAAGCATTTTAGTGTGAAGGTGAGGTCACAATTACCGCCCTGCAAATTTTCACAGGTGACATCCGGTCATTTCGGGTTGTGAGTCCTCCATGCGGATCTGACGGGCTCGCCCCCAACACAAAGTTACTGTGTGAGACGTGCTTCATACATTGCTACAGTATTGACAATCAACCTTTTTTTTGTGTGACTGCACCTTTACAAACATGGCGAAATTAAGGAGTCTGAATACTTTTGAATCTACTGTAAGAAGTTCTGTAGTGGTGTTTGCTAACCAAGCATCACAGTTACTGTCGCTCATACTTAGGGCTTACTTGAATATTACACGCAGTGCATATTCAATTCAGTCGTTTCTGTAAAACCAGACCAGTCAAAACGAAATCTCGTCAACCTGACTAACTCCAGGGCTACGGTATTCGACTTGTCCTCCTCTGCCGGAGTAAATATTTTTTCTCCATTTCGATCGACGGGGCTCCTCGTAGGACCCCAGCAACACATTTTACGCCGACCGACCGATTCTTCAGGGTGCGAAGCACCAGAGAGATGTGTTGCTTTGAAAGCGTATGTATATATGCAATTATTCTGTAAATATACATGAGCAGGATCAATCATTCTTTGTACACTGATGTCAAATTCTTTCCAAACAGTACATTGGCAGGACCTACTTTTAACAGCCGACTTTACCCGACATCATGAGTTGTCGAACAGCGTCCAATCGAGTCAAGTGTCGGTCATTATGGTCATGATCTTTTTGAGCAGTGACTTATGGCCTCTTAGAGCTTTGCACTTTCTTTATAGATGTACTGCTCATATTTTTGTAGTTTTCACCCTACAATTGTAAGCACTGCAAAAAAAAAAAAAAAAAAAAAAAAAAAAAGGAAAAAGAAAATGCACTGAAAGAGGTTATTTACATTGAATCTGATTATTTGCTAATGTTCACAGGTATCGAAGAAATGTATTCAGTCAGTTACGCTAAACAATTTTTCTTGTGTTGTGGCAGACTGACTATGTGAAGACTTTATTGAACCAACATGGCATTTTCTTCGTTTTTTTGCTATACAGATTTCTGTGTGTTCTAATAGCCAGCCTGTACTTTATAATCCATTCTGTACAGTTCTAATAGATGTCTATATAAATAGTATGTTCTCTATATATTCTGTTTCAAACAGGCATCATGTCAAACGTGTGACATTGTAAAGGGAAGTAAAACATGTCTAATGGGCCTCCGGCAATATGTGAGTGTAAATACAGTTTATTTTGCGTGACAATGTTTTTTTTTTTTTCTTGTGGTTGATCATAATAAAAGTATGATTTCATTTTTTTATATATCTGTAATGGATCAACTAGCCTTTTCCCCTGTGTAGTAAACAATTTGATGTGACCGACGCTTACTGCACCCTTTTTTTTTTTTATTTAAATTGAGGGTTGATTCACGTCCAGGGGGAAAGAGCCAAGAGAACCCCCCCCCCCTTCCTCAATTGATTTCTGGAAAGCTCTTAACATTGTATATGAATGAACTGTGACTGAGTACTGGAACACTGTTTATGCATTATTTTGTAAGCCAAGATTTTATGCTTTGTCGGGTGAATCTCAATTAAAGTGTCGAGAAATGTCCTGGACAACCCAAAAGAGAAACAATACATGAAAAGATAAGCCTATTTAAGGCGATTTTTTTTATATTGGGATAAAATATATCCTGGACATTTCTTTGTGAAATGCACCCATTTAGGCAACTAGAATTAGAACATTTGTTCCCATTTCTTTTATTTGTTTAGCTGGATCACTGGTTGTGAGTGAGTGTGTGCGCGAGCGTGTGTGTGTGTGTGTGTGTGTGTGTGTGTGCTCCCGGCAGACTCAATCTCTCACGGCTTTAGGTGTCAGTACTCTATGCTTGTGCATCCTGTGAGAAGCTTCTCTGCAGTCAGTGGAAATGTTCCTTGTAATACTGTGCATTTAATAAAAGTGGTATGTCTTACTACATTGTGTATAGTGTGGCAAATTTCATTCATAGCCAACAACTATGCAGATACAAATATGAAGAGAGAAACGGACATACACATACACGTGGTTGAGCGTGCCTATTTTTTATATATACACACACACATTCAGAAGTAGCAAGAGTGGATTCCAGATCTTCAAACCTTATCTTGCTCGATCCATCCACTGCTTCTGACATGGTCAACCTCCAGATCCACCTGTAAACGCTATTGGCTAAGGGCATCTCAGGAATCACGCTCCAGCCTTACCTCTCGGACAGGTCCTTCAAGGTATCCTGGTAAACCGGTGAGGCGCCTCAGGGCTCAGTTCATGGACCACGTCTCTTCTCTCGTCTATATGGCTTCACCGGGTTCTATCCTTGAGAAACATGGCTCCTATAATGGACACGCTGAAGACACTCAATCACATTCCATCTTGGTGATCCGACAACCTAACCTTCAACCACGTCAAGACAGGACTGCTTGTGGTCCCATCAAACCCGTTGTTTCCTCACACAGATGACTTTCTCAGACCACTTTGCTGCCCTAATCTTTATCCATCTTCAAGAATTGTGAAGTTAAGGTAAGGTTAGGGTAGATAGATACGTTTATATGGTCGTGCATGTGTGCATTTTTCTCCTTTTATTATTTAAACAAATTTTATTATATTACTCTAATAAAAGTATTGATCATTAATTGTAACATTAATATTAATTTTTTGGTTCATTTAAAGATTTATTGGCCAGTGGCTATAGAATAATAAATGTCTGACCAATCTATATAGCAAAATACTAAAATTGTTGCTGACTTATTTACTAGAAGTTAACATTATTTCTCCAATTCCTTTTATGGCAGTGAAGAAAAAAAATGGTTTTGAATTATTTGTATCATGCACTTTGCTCCCAAAGGTTTATTTTGGTAGAAAGGCCACTTGATGTATGGCACGGGAGGAATCCCAAGGTTAATATTTAGGTCTAACAATAGCCAGTGAAGTGAAGGGCCAGCCGCTCCAAACCACAGCTCGATCCCTGAACGCCCGTGACAGCGTCGACGGCTCGCAGGTAAACGGTTAAGACGGCATCATGCGTCTCCAGGCTTGAGGACCCAAGTATTAGCTGTGCTCTTGATATTGCCTGTGATTGACAGTAGCGTTTTTCTTCCTTTAAAGCAGCGTCTTAATATCATAAAATGAAAATAGCTGAAAACGCGCTGAACCTCAGGCAACCCGAGATGCAAATGAGTTTTTTTCTACAGAAATCTAGCATTCCGTCACTCGCTCGCCGATAAATCCTCTGCAGTGAGTGTCATCATAACAATAATTCACAAGCAATCGCACGACTCCAGTCCATCAATTAATGTCTCGTGAAGCAAAATGATGCGTGTTTATAATAACTTAACACTTCCTCCAGTCAAAAAGCCGTAAAGCGTATTTCTCTCATGATTCAGACAAGACATTTTTTTCCTGGTGGACGCAATATAGACAGTGCTGGGTGGTAACTGATTACATGTAGATGGATGAAGTACTTGTAATTAGATTACATTTTAAAATAAGTTACTTTAGTATTATTAAACAATTTACAAAAAAAATGTAGAAGAGTTTAACACTTTAACTCAATTTTTTGAGTGGGTTACTCAATGCCTTTCAACTACACTAAAATGCACTAAACTTCACGTTTTTATATCTTCTCATCGTGATTTAGATCTCATCAACAGTACACGCAATGCAGGGAATACGCAAACCTTCTGCCAGCCAGACCTCCTTCATGCCAGTTCAATTAACGTTTAATGCATTTCACGTTAAGAACAACCAACTGAGCATATTTTCTTTATCAGTATGGTACAAGTAATCTTCCCAGCACTGTTTATAGACAGGACCGTACGTTTTCTACACTCGTATTTTTGGCCAGACGAGGCGGTCTGAAGTTAAAAACGACTTTCTTGATGGATTCATGACAAACATAACTTTTTTTTTTTCTTAAGACGTCAACTGGGTATCACGTGCATTATTGTCATCTTTATCATTTCCGATTCTGACGGCACCCATTCACTGCAGAGGACTGATTTGGCGAGCGTACGATGTCTCAAAAGAAGAAACCCATCCATTTCTGGGTAAACTAGTCTCTTTAGAACCAATTTGAGTTTAGGGCAAAACTACCAGTTTGTCCAAAAAAAAAAGGTTTGCCTACTTATGCCCGATTCTGCTGTTTAATAGTAAGAAAAAGTGTGCATAGCGACTAACACTTAAAATACCCAGATTACGTGCTTATTTATACATTTTAAAAAGTAGAAATCCTTTTATACAGTTTTGCAAACAAACCGCAGCACCCATGGAGGTAAATTTTGTGTGGGCAAGCGGCATCAAAAATCCACTTTTCCTTCTATTTATGGCACGGACTCGGTTTTTTTCGAACGCGTATGCGTGCAGAAACACACTCGTACGGTAGGTCGATGCGACTAGTATTCACACCACAGTCAGAGTGAGAGGATGGGGTTTGGTTTTCATCAAAAGCTGTGCGCCGTTTTTATTGTAGTATTCTAAATTTACATTAAAAAAAGAAAGTCTGCCCATGTCCTAGATCCATTATGAAAGTTAACGCACAAATTCCATATACATCTCATTGTATTTTACATAGAGGATAAGAGTATAGGCATGGAGGTGGCATGATCAATCACAAAGCTTAAAAGAGATTAAAAAGAAAAAAGAAAAGAAAATGAAACAACCCTGAATAAATAGAAGGTGCTGTCTATTAGCAGAGAGTATGTAAGCATGTCACTCTTGAGAAGTTTAACATAAAACCTGTAGCGTGGCAAATCTGGCACCCTCCTTTTACCGATGAAGAGAGAGGGCTTCCAAGCGTACTAAAGCAGAAAGGTGAGGAGCAGAGCGAGATGACAATGGAGAGCCTAACTGGTTTGTACAGGTGCATAAGTTAGAGAGTAGATCTGGTGCTTACACAGACACGAAGACATCGACGTCTAGTTAAAATGGTATAAAGCAGGTTATCTTTCGTCGATACCTGGATGTTCTTTTTCTCGAAGGCGACAAGACATTTTTTATGGTGTTAATTTGCCTCGGCCACTTAGGGCAGACCGTTTGAACGCCCGGTAGAGCTCAACAGTGCGCTTTGGAAAGTAAAAATCCCATTTGCTTACTCCATAGAGAAAGCCGAGTTGTGTAACGGCTAGCCCATTACAAACAAGTCAATGCCAGTTCACATCAAAGGCAATCATTTTCGCCGATGAACCATTTAGTTTTAAATCAGCAGCCGTAAATGTGACCTACGCGAGCCTCCGGACGCCATCAATGTGACCATTTATGTATTTACTTTTCTTCTTCCGTTGCGCTGGCCACGTTTGTACACGTTTGCGGTTCGGATTAGCATTTTTATTCAGCCCGTTCTCACGCATCGGTCTAAACATACAAAATCGCGTGCAAAAATCGAACCAAACTCTTGACGTGAACAGAATTGATAACTTCCTCAAACTGCTTCGGCGTTAAATTACGGCAGCGGATGCAAACCTAAAAGACAACTTCGACCAGCTTTTTCGGTCCACCTCAAATGCACCGGAACACACAAATACGTAACGTTTTCATCAAATTTAATTGAATTACGCCAGCGGTTTAATCCATCGGTGAATCAAGGTACGCTACCCTCTACCTTTTTATTTTGAAACGCACATTAAAATTGCATATGGTAGGTCGTGATTCAGGTTGGAACCGGTCCGTTTAGTTTTTGGCTTCCTTATGGAGAAAATGAATGGGAAAAAACGCTGTGTGCGGTCACTGTTGCGCTCTACAGCATCGAGGATGAGGAGGGGCAGACTGGAGCCGGGTGACGCAAGCGCTTAGCGGTTTTTTCTTGCGAAGCTACTGCGGGTTTCAATTTTGCCACCGATTTCCATATTAACCAAAGAAAACGAAAATCCTAAATTTGTAGATATCTGACCCATTTCAAATGGGCTCCGTTCAAGTAACCCTGGGAAAAAAAGTAAAAAAAACAAACAAAAAAAAGTTAAAGAAAGCTTTGGGATATTTTGCCTTTTTAATGACAAGGTCATTAAAAATCATGCACGCTGCAAATAACCTCATGCAGTAGTTATGGTAAACCATCCAAGCACTTTTTATTCATTAATATTCATAAATACACACAGCAGCTTCATTAGAGAAGGTCTCTTGTTTCCTCTTCAGTTTTTGAATGTGGAGTATTTATAAGGAGAGCCTTTTGCAAGACACAGGAAGCAGAGGTCTGCCACAGATACCTACGCTCACCTGCTAAAGGAAAAAAATTAGTTATGTGGAATTGATTATCAACTTATATATATTTATTTATATATTTATATTTCTTATTTTCTCTCTCTCTCTCTCTCGTTCCATTTATGTGTCTCTCGGTTTCTCTCACTCTCTCACACGCCTGTTCTGATGTATTTTGATTTTTTTTTTCTTCTCGCTCTCCTTTCATGGATTTATACAATGTAACAAAGGTGACAGACCTGAAATTACAATCACCAAAAAAAGAAAAGAAAAAAAAAAAAAAAAGAAAAAAAAAAAATTAGAGAGAGCTGTGTTTTTTGCCCACCGTCATTGGCAGTTACAGCACAGAGGACATTGTCTGCGTTGTGGTGGGATATCATCAAAGAGGAGGTGGTGGAGGCTCCTTGCCTGTGGAGCTCTCCTTCAGGTTGAGGCTCTCCAGAGCCACGTCTAAAGGCATGATGTCCACGCAGCCCATGGCGCCGAAGTCAGCAAAGTCTCGCCTTTCGTCCTCGTCGGA
This sequence comes from Puntigrus tetrazona, assembly GCF_018831695.1. NCBI lineage: Eukaryota > Metazoa > Chordata > Actinopteri > Cypriniformes > Cyprinidae > Puntigrus > Puntigrus tetrazona. The sequence continues at coordinate 24,161,437 of NC_056703.1, read as the reverse complement.
AGACGAGCTCTCTTCTCGCATTAGTGTGGACAGCAGCAGCTCCTGCACGAACAGGCTGCGGTCCGCGCGCTCGCTCTCCAGCGCCTGCCGTTCTGCCTCCGACATTTTCGGCTCGTTCAACCTGGTGGAGTTAGATGGGCAAATGCTAACCTACAAAATCTATTTCACACCATTTCATTTCACTTTAAATTGCTTTGTTAATAACCGAAGGATTCAGCAAATAAAACGTAAAAAATGTATCAATTCTGGATTTTTCGGCATCAATGCATCATATTTGAACGGTTTCATTAACCTTTTAAAATGTGATAAAATGAAGGGTTTTACGGAGATTTATTGCTAAATCGTGCCGTCAACATTAACAAAAAAAAGTGTGATATTACTTAAAATGATTTAGTATTTTAAATGGTCTTTTATTGTTGTTATTTTGATAAGCACGCATACTGTACAAATTTTTTTTGGTAGACTTTAAGCCAGATTTTGGTGTTTAAACAGTTGTGTCATGATTTACTGAAGACGCACACATCGGCACAATTGTTTGTTGTCTCACTGATTACGCATTTGTTGGAGTTTCCCTTTCAGACACTATTTATGAGAGGAGAGAATTAAAATAAATCAGGCAACATGATTGACTAACGTTCGATCTGGTCAAACTCCTGGTATTTGAGCCATTATGTAATTTTTAATAACTCAGATTGGGGAATACACCTAGGATGCCTTGCGGGCGAGTAAAACACAAGCTCGTTTTCATTTTTGGGTGACCTAACGCCATCTTGAGTGCATGGCTGTGTCCGAATCGTACCGTGTGAGAAGAAACTGGGAGCTGTGGGAGGCCAGCGGGTTGCTCTCAGTCATGGCTGTGTTTGTGGCGGTGCTGGGCGGCGGGATGCTGGCGCTGATGTTGCTAGGGTTGCTGCGTTGGCGTGTAGCGTTACGGGCCGTCTCCAGCTGCTGGCGTGCCGCCTGTGCCTGCTGGCGCTCCAGCTGAAGCTGCATTTGCAGCTGCTGCAGCTGCGAGGCCGAGGGGCCAGAAGAGTTCAGCTGTCCTCCTGCAGAGCGCCGCACACCCGACAGCTGAGAGAGCAGCTCTGGTGATACAGCGGAGAGAAAAGAAAAAAGGTGTGTGAGAAGACATTCAAAACAGCACTGTCCGTCAGCCGGTTTAGCGAAGGCCTGTATGGCACACCTGCTATGGGGTCCATGGCTTCCCTATTGCTTGGAGAGTAGGAGGAGCTCTGTGAAGAGGAGAGCCCACCAGTGGAGCTGCTGGTAAAGTGCATGTTAGTCCGGCGTGCCCGCGGACCGCCCAGTCCCCGTCCAGGGTGGAACATCCGACGGACGTGCCGTACGCCGCTGCTCTCATCGTGCACATGCTGGTTAAGGAGCAATCGGTTGAGAACGTGTCACAAATGTGTCTTGATTTTATTGCTCCACGCTTTTCTGTCACTTTATCAATTTCTTTCTTAAAGGGATAGTTCGCTCAAAAACTCATTACATACGCTTTCCCAAACCTGAGAGGTCTTGGTTTAGCTTTGAAACGCAAATGAAGAGATTTTATACACGTTTCTGACTCTAGATTGTCTTAGGATCTAACGGAGGCAAGGATTCATTTGTGTTCTTAAGGTCTTACAGGTTTAGAATGACATGAGAAGGTGAATAATTAGACATCATTTTCATGTTTGGGTCAACTATCCCTTTAAGAGACTAAAAGCGTGTGAGCTGCTGTTCCAACAACTCATGGGCAGGAATACAAAAAATGTGAAGTTCAATTCGTAGTGAAACAAACCGTGTGAAAAGTCAGTCCGGTCTATGAAACGAATCTTTACATTTGTACACACAGTCATTATTCATAAGCAGAACCAATGTGAAAAGTGTAAAATCTTAAAGAAGGGTTTTATATTGAAACAATGCGTACATGTATGAGACAGATACACACAGATTAAGATAAAAGGATATTAAATCTCTAGGTGCTCTGTGTTCGAGTGTGAGATGAGCAGCAAAGTCATCTGTCACATGATTGGGGTCGCCACCAGGCAAAGCTGCACAGATTGGGCAAATCTGAAACAGAATACACACACATTAATAATGAATTGATGTAACCCCCTCACATAGCGGGGAAATATGCTTATTCGTGGTTTTCGTTCAAATTAAAGCTAATATTAGAAGGTACAAAGTGACAGAACGTGATTGAGCTGTTGGCACTTGATGGATTTCAGCTAAAACGAGTCTAAAAGGGGATTCACAGAGTCTGAATTGAACAATGCATTCCTCAAAAAAACTGGTATGGCACACAAGGTGTGTGGTTATGAAGCACGGGTTTCATTTTGAAAATAAATAACACTGGAAAACACTTTGTGGTCAGCGTGTCTGTAACTAGCACACCAAACCGATCAGGAGCTGCACATATTAGTAGAATTGAAGGACAATGTGAGTAAAGATTACTACTACTACTACTACTACTACTACCAGAACAGAAAGCAAGCATTTATCATTACATTGCAGTCATCTGCTACATCCCTCTATCTCTGCGTGTGTACTCACCACCTCTGTAGAGGTCTCTGCGTGCTCCGAGGTCACGTGCTCCTGTAGAGATGTTTCCGTGTAGCCCATTTTACCACAGTAAGGACAAGTAAATGACTGAGGCTGCTCTACTGAGAACGCCTCCCCCCCATAATACAAGTCTGCAGAGAGTTCAGACAAAAGTCAGATACAACACTTCAATAACCATCTTTCATCATTTCTGTGAAAGACACGCACACACGCACACACACACAGACGCTACACAATGTATTTTTAGAATTGACCGTTCTAGTACTTTATAAAGAGTGAAAAGTCTGGACATCACAGCTTACCAAAGTCTACCCTGGTTAGTATGCACTGCATTGGGTGCTCCGTGGTGTGTCTAGTTGTTGTGGCTCCACTTTCGTAGCAAGATGCACAAAGGTCGTAGTCGTAGCAAATTAAACACTTGTATCGGCGCCCTCTGAAGTTCCCTTTTAAACACGCATCACAGCTCACACCTGCGGGAGAACACGGAGGCATTCAACTCAGAACAACAGCAGAAGCCCCTATGAAGACCCCGACCGCATCGATCACAGGCAAGGTTTGCCTAGTTAGTTTCTTTGCGTCCAAAAAAATTGAAATAGGAGAACAGCATCAACCACTAGACGTCTTTATCAACTGGACAGTGGACTTAAGACGGTCATTTTAAACCATCATACAGATGAATAAGGACATAGCACATATTGTAACTCTCAAACTAAGACTGCGCATAATATAATCAAAGGTTAAGAAAAGGAAGCTATTAGGTCTTATCCAGTTCTACTGTACGTTGCAATAAAGCAGATATTTACCATAAACTTGTGAGTAAAACCGATATAGTGTTGTGATTTTAAAGGGAGCGCTCTTTGTGTGCTTTCTAGGATATATTATATAATCCATTGAGGATTTAAAAACATATACATGCTTAAAGTTAGGGGAATGACATCCTCTATATTAATGCAAGATTCACACTCGAAAGTGCAATGGACGGAAAAAAAACATGTGAAAGTGTATGTGCATTGAGGCCAAAGCACACTCTCTAATTTCTGAAGCACCCTAATTATATAATTCTGGAACCAGGCCTGCGTAAAACGGTGTTCGAGCAGATTTCATTATCAGTAGCTCATATTTAGGTGACCGCGTGGAGTTTTATGTGGCAGTACTTCAAATTGGAAAAATAAGCAGTGGTGAAAAGGACAGATCCAGACTAGAATAATAATTTCGACGAATATTTACATCGGGTGTGAACCTACTCAAATTCATTAAAACACCTAACTACTAGATTAGATTAGGTTTTGGCCTCTTCAGTAAAGTTAAAGTGTTTCGAGAAGTTCGCAAATGAATTTAAATCTAAATGAACAAAAGCTAAACAATAAATCTGTAAATCAAAAAGATGTTAAATCATGGTTTTTTTTTATTTGGTCGGCCAATATATCAATCCATTACTGCTGTCAGGTGTGGGTCACAATGGTCAACTAGTCAATTAAATACAAAAATAGCAATGTTCACTCCTCTCTGACATCTCTTTAGTTCAATTTTAGGTTTAGATGCTAAATAGTGAGTTGCAAACAGTCGCCGGAAGCCATTGATTTCCTGTTTTTTGATTATTAGTACAGGTAGCATGTGAATTAGGATACGTCGTCAAGTCTAACACACATCCAGTAGATATAATACACTAGACAGAGAAACTGCTGCTGGGACAAATTAACACAGGGAATTAAGTCCAGATTCAAATAATCAAATGTTTGCCTGTAAGACTGAATCAGATAGCCTCTTAGACCCCGAGAGGAAGTATGCAGATGTTCATTGTTCAGTACTGGCCACATCTTTAGTCTGATATTGTGGTTTCAGATGTCTTTGGGTTAGAAATGAGGTTTGGCGCAGTTATAACTAGCGTTTTCCTTTCTGACCTGCCAAATGACCTCTGCGGTCTTTTCACAGCAGAGTCCTGCAAACAAACCGAGCTACACATTCAAACTGAACCACGAGACCAAGATCTCCAAAGAAAAACGTGGAATGGGCTTTCTATGAATTTCAACAACAACAAAAAACAATCCATTTAGTGGTTCTCAATGCCTTCGACTCCAATGTCTTTTATTATGGTCCACCACAATATCTGAAGCTAATATTAAATTTGAGTATTCCAAAAGTTTGATGTTTTTTTTGAGTATTTTAGAGCTTGAGATAACCGAATACGTATATATAAAAACACCGGTCCCCTTGGTTCGGCACAGATGTGATTCACAGATTAGTTGTTAAGTTCAACCACCATAGAGTGAAAGTTAAAATCTGCAACTTACACATTCAAGCAATTTCAGCCCGTTCAGATGAAGAAGACCAAGTCGAATTGGGACCCATAGCATTTTGTCATAATACTGCAAGTGAGGTCGCAAGAAAATTTATATAGAAATACTTTTGCTAATAGTTGGTTAGACGCATACCGGGATTGAAACAATGTGGCTTGTTAAATGTTTCATTGCCAATATAAAAGCTGATAACGGCTGAACAAAAAAGTAAAGCGATGCAATATAGAAATCCTGGCCTGTCCTGGTAAAATGGCACGTATGGTCACCCTACATTGATCGTGACTACAGTAGAAGTCAAAGGCACTAAATAATACACTGCATTTGAAGTAGGTGAAATACAGTATTGCATAGAATCTCAATACTGAAAAAGCACCCACGACAACAACATTAAAATAGTGGATAAATGCTACGTTTGTGCAGCACAAAGGGCCCGTGCTGCTTCTGCACCACATGCATACCAAACACACGGCCTGCAGAAGAACGGCAAACGGATCGCTCGTGAAACGGGCCTCAGAAATCAAAAGACAAAAACTAAGTAGAACAGAAATGTTTGCGGTCAACGCTTTCCATTAAACATTGAAAGTATTCAGCTTGCGAAAGTTTCCGTGACGGTACAAAGTATGAATATTTAATCAAGCGTGCATTGCGCGTTATTGGTTGTCAGCTGACCTTTAACCTTACAGAACTGCTTCACACCTTCGGATTCATTCTCCTTTAAAGCAATCCATCAGAGACACCATCTCTGGCCAAAAGTGCTGCGATTCAAAGACAGCGCAGAGTCAAAAATAGTTCTAAAAACATGTCAGGAAACCTAGCGGCTAGGAGAAAAGTAGTGAAGAGTAGTTTTGAACTACAGACGCTCAAAATTTCTTACCATGAACAAATGACGAAAAATGCTAAAGCGTTTATTAATCGGTTTGTTCACTTCAATAAGGTTTTAGTGAAGTAGTTTTAAACTGCCAATATGGATTTTTGAAAATGCTCTTTCATGCAGTGTGTAACAGCTCTAAGTGAATGAAACGTGCTCCAAGCCGTTTCATGTTGATGTCATAATGACACATTAGATTATTTCCTGCCCACTTCCTGATCTTTTATGAAAATGCAAATGCGTTCTTTGCCACTGGGTGCTGCTTCAGGAGCTTTAAAAGCCCACAAACACTGCTTCAAGTTACAATCGATTAATACAATTAGTTAAACGTAGTTAAATGTGTTTTTTATTATTTAATTCAGAAATAGGCCTAATGCGAACATTAAATGTTTACAGCGACTATTTTAATTTCCTCCGCAACAAATGCTTTCAATTTGTCAGTATGCAGAAAAGAAATGCAATAAGCTATAGCTAACGTATATAAATAAGCCAAAACAAATTCATTTAGGCTAAAACAAAAAAAAAAAAGGTGTTTTTTTTTTGATAACATAAGAAACAACTACTAGTAATAAGATTATCAGGATTTTAAAAGCTCGCTTTATCATCTCCGTTCATGCAGAAATGAACCGAAACTCTGGATACTAGGCTACATGTCGCAGTATTTCTTTTATTTTCTTGACTTAAGTAAAAGATATATTTACGATATGACCGTGTGAATCTTCGCTAGGGTTGGGCGATAGTCATATTACACATAAAATTAATTAATGGAAAAGAAATATTAGTATTTTAAACGGGTCACAGGTGCTTATTCATATAATTCAATTCTAATTGAAAATAATCTTATTGGTTGACCGTTAATAATCGGTGAACGAACAAACATCGGAGAAATAAGTGAACTTAACATCCCTACTTGAAATGAAATCGACCAATCACTGGAGGGGCTTGAAAAAAAAAAAATCATTGAACAAACCAGGTAAAAATAAATGCATACTGTAAGACAATGGAAGTGTTTTTTGACCTTGCATGCGTGTCAAGTCCCAAAACCAAAATATGAACCATTCATAACCCATAACAGGGGCACTTTAATATTATTTAATGAACCTAACAAAGAAAAGGAATAAATGTACTAATGTTTTAAAAAGAGCATAAAGAACTTCTTGGGAAGTCCTCAGAGATGGAACAGAACTTTCAACTCAAGTAATAATCAGATACACGCAAAAAAACGTGTCAGAAGGCAGCACCTGGTGATCCTTCAGAAATCCTTGTCAGTTATGTAGTAAATAAACATAAACTAAATGAAAATATGCTTGTAACAATAAATTGGATCCATTTGGCTGAAAGTGACAGTGGTCTGTATTCCTGTTGAGGACTGTGGAAAAAAATCATGATTTTTGTCATAATCAAGCAGCCCTAATCAAAATAACAACTAACGGGGACTGCATTGTAAGCGGTTACCAACACTACTCAAACTCAAATCACAGCAGTATTATGAACTTCAAACAAGTCCATGACACACTGCGAACCCCCAGCCCTGCCACTTTAATTATAATGGCAAAGTTGTGCTGCAAGTCTCTGTCCGTCTCGCCCGTTTGTGTCAGATCACGTTTAGATCCAGATGCAATTAACCTAAAGTGCATCATAGCAACTTGTCCTACCAAGCACCTGAAAGACCTCCGACTAACCAAGAGTAACAGAGCAAACGTGATGTCAAGAACCTGTCTGCGCTGCAGTGGACGCGTCTCCCGAGAGAACCGAAACAGCACCACGGCTACAAGTGAGCTCGAGGAGCCTTCCTTCATTGACTCGCTTATTTCCCAGTTCAGAGTTTGTGAGTTCACTTCTCACTCCAACATCGGTGCCATGACCCAGACGAGGCAGCGTGACGAGCAAGGGACGGGACGGCTGCGGGGTTTTATCAAATCAAATTTAAGACTTTTTAAGGACCTGGAGAAACCCTGTCGGGAAAACGTTTATCATGTACTAAAGCGCTGAGCACAAGACACTGGATTCATCGGGTAGGATCTCAGCCTCGCATACCACAAATACAAATTTTGCTTTATGCAAAAGTGGGGTGGGTCACATGACATCACCTATTTAGACTTTCAATGAAACATTTCTAAAACAGACAGTTCTGAATTTAAATTCTGACCGATCAAGTTCAAAGTGTTGATACAGCAGCGTCAAGATTCAACCAGAACTTTTTCATGTAACAGTATAGTATTAGGTTTACTTTTGTGGTCCAAATACTGTAAAATTACAATTAACTTCTATTTGGGCTTTTAACTCCCTCTCCGAAACTTTCACACACGGCTGAGGTACGTTCACCACCCAAGGGGACTCCTTAAGCATGGACTCGTCTGGTCATATCTTAAATATCTACTGTATATCAATCTAAGCCAAAGTTAAGCATTAATTAGAGAATCCGTCAGAACGATTCCGCCACCGAGCTTGAATCAAAGAGCTGAGCAGCCATCACCAATCCAGATATTATACCAATAATTATCGGAGGTGTCACACAGCACTAGGATCCTCTGATTGAAAGCTGCTCTCGAGCACCATGTGCCGTTTGCAGAGAAACTAGACGCATATGCAAGCGGTCTTCATTCACAGGCAGGTGACAGTCGCCGTCTTGAAACCCAGCGAGCTGCCAACCCAGACAGCATATTTGGGGATCACAAGCACATATGATGCACAGATATGCTGTCTAAGCAGGCGGCTCATCCAGATTTGGATCGTACATGAAAAACAAGCACTTAAACGTCTAAAATGACCAAGAATTTGGACATTATTGGAATTATATATTAAATACAATGCCCTAGGATTAGTATTGGACATAAACTTAAGCACTCTTTTTTCAGTATCATCAATCACATCAAAAAAGTATGGTATTGTTACCATCTAAAATAATCACAGTACTAGCCTATATAAACACAGGACTTCTAGTAAGGCTAAAAAGAGAGAAAGGCAGTATCCATGGCAAGATTCCCAAAACGACCCACTACAAAAGGAAATACCATGGTAAAACTAAAAAAAAACGTTTTACAGTGTCCAGTAAGAGTTTTACCACAGTACGGTGTCTAAAACGGTGTGGTAATGATTTAATGACAAACTATGACAGACCCAAGACATTTCAAAGCAATGTCAGTCAGTGGTTAGCTATTCATTTTTTAAGTATTACCATCTTATTAGTTTTAAACTGACAGTCGTCCCTGAGGTTCTGCCGTCTTTTAAGTGCACTTAAGTGCACCCAAAGTGACTTTTAACAGGACAAATGTGTTTGAAGCCACATGATTAAGCCAGAAGTTGAATTCTGAATCTCTTCCTTGTATCCAAACGCACTGGTTAAATACCGAATGCCTTCTTCACAAAGGGAGCTAAAAATAAAAACGCGTTTCCAGAAATAATAGAGCAAGATTCGTAAGCAATCACAGCTATGGCTTCACTGACACCGGCTAATGCTAAATCCAGACGTGCAAGTCATTCACTTGTGCTGGCCTGAAACATGACATGACTCAAGACGGCTCGCACACACAGAGACGCACACTAAGAAGAGCTCCAGAGCGGTCGGACTGGGCTCCACAGCCGCTAAACCGGCGGAGAGCAGGCCCTCGGTCGGCATTACAGCAGGGCAGGGTAGCTTAAAGCAGAAAGCTTTAAAAATACGTGTCTTAAATCAGGCCCAACCGAAGCCCTGACCTCTCCACGGGCTACCTGCGGGAACACACTCAACCTCGGTCCCGCGGCCGAGCGAGCCGCAGCAGGCCCGGCCTAGCACACAGGCCCAGCTCAATATCACACCAAGCGGCTCGCAGAAAACGCCCCGTGCGCTACCGAGGCGGCGTAAGCGCATAAAAGGTTGCAAAATTGACGGCGGCCGCCATGATGACTCTTTCCCAGTGCATTTGAATTGAAAACATGGCAACCCCGCGGGTCAGCACTGGCCTACAATTCAAGGCAACGACGCAGCGATCGGCGGTTTTTTCGCACCTACCTTCATGTCGGGACATCCTACAGACAGTGACACAGCCCCTCCACGGGCTCCCTAACGTCTATAAGTCGGAAAGGTGCCGCTAAAAACGAAATAAAAGTGGGACGCGGTCTTTCTTTCCTATTTTCTCTCTTGAAGATGGATCCGGGGCTTACTTCTCTCCGCTTCCCCCTCCCCGTCTGTCATCGAGCGCCTGTGTGTGTGTGAGACGGAGCAGGCGCTGACGCGGTCTGCCGGCAGGGGGCGCAACACTCCTCTGCTTCTTCTTCTGTGGTGTTTGAAGGGCGGTAAACTCGTGGAGCTCTTGAACGGGGTTTCTGGTAGTGTTGACATCGCCATCTGCCGTAGCTAAAATGTTTTTTTTTTTTTTTTTATGAAAAAATACAGAAATACAGTGGAGCCGAACGTATGTGTAATTCATAAACGTGCGAGGTCAAGCGCGCTAATATAAAATAAAACCAAATCGTGTTTATTTTAAGTTTGAATATGAGTGGTTTACATTAAAAAAAAGAGCTGATTAGAAATGTCAGACAAGTAAAGTTAGTTCTGGTGAAAGTCTAAAACGAACGTAGCACTAAAATGTCCCCAAAATTAATAATTAAAACTATTAAATAAAACAAAACAAAAAAGTCTTCCGCTTCAGAAATTAGCCTACATATTTGGATTTACATTTTGATGTATTTTTAACGAATATGCTTAAATGTGTACATTCACGTTTTGAACAATCTATAGTTTTAAAGCTGTCTTCGGTTAAAAACACTGGTACTATTATATCAACCGGTTACGTACACACATGGCTAGGCTAATTAATAATAATAGCCTATATATATCATCAATAAAAGACACCCATTCAGCACTTACGCAGTAATCTAGAAACAGTTTTTTAGTTTTTTTTGCATTCTTTATTTCTGCAAGTAATATTCAGTGCTATCTTATTGGCATTTTGAGTCCTTAGATAAGAAACAGGCAGATAAACAAAGTTGACACACTAGTGTCTTGTACAAAGTGACCGTCAAATGGCCTCCAGTATCACACTGTTAATTACACAGCGAATTTTATCTGTAAAATACAGTGCATTTAAAAAGACAATCGCAGCAAAGATAACATTCCTACATGCAAAAAAACATGAACCCCTGTATATCCACATTACATTCCATACATGTGATTATCAGATTATCAGACAGCATTCCCTCATACCATACAATACAAGCATGCTTTAAAGAATATTTACTAGGCTCAAAAAAGTCCTCCGTGTTCTTCTACGTGTGTTTCAATCGCAGACTCATTGGCAAAGCACTGAGTTTTTCAAATGAACTGTATCGCCAGTAAGGCATTTAGATAAAAACCAAATAGTGTGTTATTATTTTTAAGGAAAATTCCTAAATTAGCAGGACCATTTATAAGAGATGATGAAAACTCTACTTAAAATGAAAAACATTTTGGCACAAGGGACCGTTTTTCATTGCAATTTGTATTTTTGTTTGCCTCTTATCATGTTCTTAACACATATTTGAATGAAAGTAGAAGACGAAATCTGCGTATCCCCATTTAAATAACGCATAATATGCTTAACGTCTAAGTTTAAGACAAATTGTTTAGTAGTGTTTTAAAATGTACATTTTGAATGAATTATAAAAAATGGTATACGATAAGGCATTCTCAGTTGAAGCTTATGTAAAGGTTTAGTGTCCACATCTTTCTCTACCGGCGATCAATATTATGTAAAAAAAAAATGATTTCAATAAAAAGCAGCACAAATGTGATTTATACAGCTAAAAAGCAAAACATGTCCTTGAAAGTACTACGATAATTTGTCGATTATCTAAAAAAAGCATGATAATATAAATATTGACTGCCACAGATGTAATGATCATCTGACCAAAGACGTTTGGTTCTTCTCATCACCATCCAAATGAAGTTCATTCTCTGTACAAAACCCAAAGTTACGGACTTATCGAATGTCGGCATGATATGGCAACTGGCTGAGTCACAATGTGGGACGTTTCTATAGACAAACAAGTCCGCATGCAGGAGAACCAAACAAAGCCCATCCGTTCTGTCCTTTATGAGGCCCACTTGCGAAAAGCGACGCTCCTTTCTTGAAAGGGAAGAAGTTTGAGTTCCACTGAGGGTCTGTGGAGATCTAAGAGTCTTCATTCTGAATCTGAGGCTGTTCAGTGTCAGGCTGAGCCTCTGCCGTCTTCTCTTTGACGGAGGAGGGACTGCTGTCGGTTTTGTTGCCGTCCGTGTTGCCGTGGCTTCCTGCGCTGCCCAATCGGGTTGAAGCCACCACCGCTTTGACCGCTGCCTGTTGAGCCATAAACACAGGAGTGTGCATCGTTTACAATTATTGACTATAATATTCAGGCACATTTATGTGAATGAATATCATTCGGTAATGTTTGGGTTTAATTAACGTTATAGAACAGTTAGCCCAAAAGCAGATTTTTTCAGACTCATTCTGAGACCTTCCTAGGTGTATATGAATTTGTTTCTTCATCAGAACAGATTTGGAAAAAAAATAGCATTACATCGATCGCTCACCAATGGATCCTCCGTAGTGAATGGGTGCCGCCAGAATAAGAGTTGATAAAAACACAATAGTTCACATGTAATCTAAGTAACTCCAGGTAATGTCTTGAGAAGAAAAAGAGCTGCACGTTTTGAGAAATCAACCCATTATTCGGGCATTTTAACTTTACGACATTGTTTCTGACGAACTCCATAATAATGTTTCCTCCAGTAAAACGTCAATCCCCCGCTGTCCTCACAACATGACCCACCTCTACATTTCTTTATCACTGTTCTGGACTATTTTGATTGTAAACAGTGCTCGATCTGTGTATATTTCTCTAAGCTGATTTGAATTTTTCTTATTAATGAGTTTATATATTACAAACATGCAGCTTTTCACTTCACAGGACATTAACTGATGGATTAAAGTCGTGTGGATTATGCATGATGCTTTTGTCTCATTCCGACGGCACCCATTCATTGAGTATCCGCTGGTGAGTTATGTAACGCTTCATTTTTCAAAATCTGCTCTGCTGAAGAAAGAAACCCAAACTCGGATGGCCTGAGGATTAACAATCAACTCATTTTTTATTTTTGGACAAACTATTCCTTGAAGAATATATGTGAAGCCGCTAGCAGCATCACGTGGGAAAACAACATTTTGATTTCTGAATGCGCGGTGCACTACGTTTAAACATTTTTTAAGCCTTTTTAATATATTTCCATGCAGCTGCAAGGCTATTCTAAGTGGTTGCTTACCGGCCCCCAGTCAAAAGCACATATTTCTATGACATACTCGAAAATATAATGGTGCGTGGATATCAAATATAATATAGCAGGCTTTGAGTAAGACCTTGATGAAAATGTGTCATTTGGGCAAAACCCTCAAACCTTGAGTTTTCTTCGAGCATTGAACTCCAGGAGTTTCTTCTGAGCCGTGTCCATGTGAGTGAAGTTAACAGCCTTCCCAGTCACCCAGGGGTGCTGCAGCGCCTGCTGCGTCGTCAGCCGCTTCTTTGGATCCTGGACAATCAGTTTCTTCACCTGTGAAGCCAGAAAAGATGAGTAACCCCTTCAGCTCGCAAATACAGATTCAAAAACCCAACGCCAGCGTTACTGAATGAGCAAAATGACAAGCAGAGACGTCCTATTTGCCTTTTTCCGGTTTCCGTGAGTGAGCGCTAAATACAATGAGGGTAATCTTGATGTTATTTGCTTCTTTGGTTCCATGAAGAATCTTTAAAATGGAACGTTCCCTTTATCAAAAAAAACTGGTTGCTGAAAGGTTCTTTGTGGAACCACACATTGTTAAAAATGCAACATTCAAGTCTTATACAGCTATATTATATTTGTAATAGTAATAGTGCTACTATGGTTAGGGGTGTTGTTAGGCACAACAAGTAGCAGAAAATGATGTGTGTGTGTGTGTCTAAATAATTCCTCCACAAAGTTATATAGTTCATTAGCATAACTGTAGGCAGTTAACTGTTGCCAAGCAATGTAGCAGCTTGGTGTACTGAAATAGAATCGAACTGATGTGCTCTCACAGGTGAGTGTTTTTCATGCAGTGCTGAACGCAGATCCTCCAACTGCTACTTAATGTTTCAACTATTTTAAAGTCTAAAACATAATAACATGACTTAAAAGACCCCAAAAAGTTCTTCTCTCTTTGTTTGTGTACGTGTGTTCTGGTGTATATGACTTCTAAAAATGTATTGGCACTACATGATGTAAACATGATTAGGACGCTACATGTTTTTTTTAAATTATCTCAAAATTCAAACATTTTGCGTAGGTTGTACTTTTAGGAGTACGGTACGTGTAAGGAGATAGAAAATAGTTTGAACAGTAAAAACCATTATGCCTATACAGCATGCCCAGAGCGTGTGTGTGTGTGTGTGTTTGTATACTTAGGGATTTCAGGAGGGTTATATAGAGTAGGCTACATTGAGATTTACTCACAAGGTCCTTGGCATTGAGAGACACATTGTCCCACCAGGGGGAGACAAATTCATATTCACAGTTCAGGATGCGTTTAAACATGTACTGGTCTCCTCTGTCATCAAAAAAGGGCTCAAAACCGCATAACCTGTACAGAGAATAAAAAACAGTGCTCGATTTAACAGCAGCTTCCCCCCGCAAAGACACATCTAGTGACTACACGATTCTTTTCTTCTTGAATATATTTTAAAATGTCATTTCTACACGTGACAGCAGAGATTTTCAGTACCCGTTGTTTAATGTTACATAATCCTTCACATATCCTACGTCGCTTGAAAATGCTTCGCAAAACCCATATTCCAGTCAGTTCCTTACAAACGGATGAAACGGGTTTAAAACATTTACCGACGATGGATATTTCGCAAAGAGTTCGAGTTGCACTTCCTGTCAAACTTCTTACACTTTTCGTTTTTTTGTAAGGAGAAACTGCATCCAATTGGAGGAATCACACCCAGAAGTTCAAAACGTGCTTCACACTTTTCACCAGCGAGGCTGATCCGAGACCAAACCAGCGCAACAGAGAGATTGAATGACTAAGCACAGCATTCTTGTGAAAGAATAACTTTAGACAAGCGCGTCGTGTCACTCACAAAATGTACGTGATAACTCCCACAGACCACATGTCGACCTCGGGGCCATAGGCACATCCCCGCAAAATCTCAGGAGCTGAGGGAGAGAGAGACAGAACATAAGAAGAAAAGAATAAAGGGGGAGGCGACGCCGCGGTGCACTAACGCAGTAAAAAGACTACAGCTTCTCTGTAATTCTCTTTGTGCAATTGACGGCCACAGATGGTGCTCTATTAAAAAAAAAAACATCTTTAATAAACTCACCACAATAGCCTGGAGTCCCACACACAGTCTTCATTGTTACCTGATCGTCTACAATTTTCGACAAACCAAAATCCGCTGTAAAAATCACACCAAACAAAATCAGTTTTGCATTTTCCGAAATGGCTCTTGCAAAAAGCAAACCCTGATAAGACAGAGTGGAGCATCTCTAAGCAGCTGATGGGGTGTTCTGGGTGGTTTTTTTGTATTATTTACTATCTTATTATTGTTAATATATAATCTAAAACAAGACAGAAAGAATTTAGGATCAGTAAGATTACATATACACACATATAAATAAAGTGCCATATGAACTAGACATGTATTTGACATAAATTTCTAAATGTTTCATATCTCATTTTTCAGAGTTTGAACAAGCACCCATTATAATCTCAGAGGCTATCCTTTTGTTGGAAGTGAAAGTGAACAACGCTCTATTTACAACAGGATCAAGTTGCCTGTTTGCAGGTTAATTCACAAACGAGAGAAGTTCGGCTAATCTGCTCTTCCACCATCGGGCGAATGCAAAGGCAGCCTTACCTATTTTGAGCGGCGCATCTGGCGCTGAGGTGGCGTACAGCAGGTTCTCGGGTTTCAGGTCTCTGTGCACCACACCGTTCTCATGCAGGTACTGCAAACAGACATGAAGACACAGGGGGCTGCCTCTTATTCATCGGAGGTGTACGCAGACAATACAGCCACACTAATTAACGTGTCGCTTCCACCATAACGTGTGTAATAATATTTATAGTTTTCTAATTCATGTGGGAACCTCCTCTGTGGTTGGTAAACGGATTAATCAGGGCCTGATAATGATACAAATTAAAAGTAATGACCTAGCCGCACAAAATATATTTCACAGGCCAGTTTCATTTTACAATGATGTACTGAAACATATATATATAATGTTTTCAAACATGTCATTTCAAACGTGTATATTTTTTTTCTGATGAATATAAAAGAAGATATTTTGAAGAATGTGGGTCCCCATTGATTTGCACTGTACTGTATTGTGGGTGATTGTCGAAGTTTTGCTTTGCAGTTACTAAATGATTCGGAGTGTTTTTTTAGCGCTGTTAAACTGCTAGACATTTCTGGCTTGTTGTTATATGCGCGGGGTCATTTCATGCAACAAACGGAGCAGTTCCGCCGCAGTGTTAGGACTTTGTTCAGATCGCTGTTTCTCAGTATGAGCAACGCTAAAAGTGACGCTTGCTTTAGCAAACACCACTAATCAGACCATCGTCCAGCGTTCACAACAGATCCGTGTTTATAATCAGCCCAGTGCACTTGCCAGTGCCTTGGTGAGTGTTACCACGGAAACTCATTAAACAGAGTAGCACGGGCCGTAAGTCTGCCTGGTTACAGACAAACAGCACGTGGTCACCATCTAACATGTGCTACAGAGGTGTGAGGAAGGTTTTAATTCATAGTCACTTCTGTTTGCTAAAGCACGTTTCACCATGACTTAATTGTTAAACTATAATTTTTAACTGTAAATATACACTCTACGCTTTTGTTGAAGCCATCAGCCAACAATGTTTCAAATGAGTTTGTGGTTCAGCAGCTTAACAGCTGAAAGACTGCATTACCCATGATTCTGTAGAGATTCTCCGCCAATCAGAGAAGAGAAACAAACCAATTACCCCTTCAGCTTCTACCCGCTCTCCCGGAGCAGATGATAATTTGAAACTTTGCATATCGTGTATATAATTTGTAAGATTTGTATATTGTTGCTTTCTAGAAGAAGCCAATTCTGTCAAAATTCAAATTCAAACAGTGAATTTGATGTGGTGTGACAGATCGCTGTGCCTCAGTTCAATTGGCAGCACTGAACACGAGTGAACGCGATCATCCCTTATTCTTTACTACTGAAAAGAAGAAATCTCATGTCTCGTGTAATCGCTCAATCTGTGCTCAGGAAAGTCATTATTTGCATCCACAGCCTGTTTGTTCAGTAAACAGTACAGAAAGTTCTAGAGAAGAGCATTTCACTGTATATTAGTTTATATTTTAATTAGCCCACATTTTACTTAACCTGTTAGTCTAAAGTTTTTTAATGTACATTTATAGTCATGTAAACAAGCTATGACAGCCACTGTGATATCATAACTATTATATTCAACCACAAACAGGAATGTAAAAACTGAATTATGTGCAATTAACACGTTTGCGTACTTACTTTTACCCTCATTAAATTAGAAATGTTGGCTTCTTGTTTATTCTTGCTTCTTGTTTCTTTCCATAAAAATCTAGGAGTATGGAGTTACTTTTTTTATGCAATACTGTGATGCATTACTTTTAAAAGTAACTTTGGTAACCCTTTATCATAAAGTGTAACATATCAACTATCATGAACAATTCGGTATTTATTCATGTTTGTTAACATTACTTAATAAAAATACAATCGTTCATTGTTAGTTCACGTTAGCGCACAGTGCATTAACTAATGTTATCAAACACAGCTTTGGATTTTAATACTGCATTAGTAAATGCTGAAATTAGCATTAACTAAGCTTAACAAAGGTCGTTGCTCGTTCTTAGTTCATGCTATCCTTATTGTAAAGTTTTACCGTAACACCGGCAGAAAATTCTGCAACACCTAGCCACTTTTTTGCAACACTGCGGCAGCTATTCGTTTATCATTATTTACTTTGGTTTTCAATTAACCACGCTTGGCTAAAGCCTCCGAAAGGCCTATAATAGTCTCGCGCCACATCTTTCATATCTAAATATGGACTGTCAGGTTCAAATGCTCTCCCATATATCATTCACATGGGAAAAATCCAACTTTATACTGACAAATACTTCTCTTAACTGTCAAACTAGTACGCACGACTGCCCATATAAAGGCAGAGTCGCCACGGTCCCCAGTGTAAAAGCATTCCAACTGGTTTGTTTGCAATAGAGCCGTAGAATGATTCCTCAGAGGAGGAGCGGTACAGTGTGCCAGCTTCCCAACACCAATTATTATGGTGACATGAAGGAGTGTTATCTTTTACTGGAGTCCGAAGGGAATACTTCCATCCTGTTCAAAACTCAGTGGAGCTGACACACATAAAATACATCATCTCTCTCCTTCTCTTCTTCCTCTCCTCTGACAAGAGCAGGAGGTCTGTAGCTCGCCACTGCTGCCATCTGTGTCCCCACGCCATGAAGATTATTTTAGCAGCTAGCCTCGTTATATAGGTCCACACAGTTAAAGGTGAAGTGCATCATTTCTGTGCCACTGGTGGCTCCATATGGAATTGCAAAATGAATGTTTTTCAAAGTTTGTGAAGCCCATTTCACATTGCACTGAGAGACGCCGACCAATGGCTACACAAAAGTTTGTCGGTTTTTGTCGGATCGGTGTGTTACCACCGTTGGCACCTGTTAGCGTTAATCGTAACTTGTTTTCACAGACTGAACAGTTGGAGTTTGTCGGGTCGTAGAATGTGTGAGAAGTGAGGTAATGTAATTCTGGCGTTGGCTGGCATCCGTCGGTGAAGCGTCAATTAGCCTTAACTCATTTCGGATATCGGTTTTGATTTCTGTGTGCGTTTTGTGTAGGATGGTTGCTTTTTGGACACAACGGTTGGTCGGGATGCATAAAGACTACCGTAATGTTTTAATAGCGCTACAGTGATCACCATCAAGTGTTTACTATGTTACTATCTTTTATTTGTAGAATACCAAAAGAAAATCTTTAACAAATAATGTAAGTGGATGTGGACCAACCGCAATGTCCTACATCACTGCTTTTGTGTAATACTAAATAAAGTATTATGGACATTGTTGAGAGTTACATGATGGTGATTAAATGATGACAGAGCTTTCATTTTGTGGTGGGTTATAGACAGGGGTATTCCACTGAAGATGAAAAAATGGTTATGAATATTAAAAGGTAAGATCAAATGTTTTATCAAGCTATTATTTTAACATTTAGATACCTAACTGGTCTTGTGATAGTTAAATATATATGTGTGTGTGTATATATACATATATATACACACATATACATATATATATATATATATATATATATATATATATATATATATATATATATATATATATATATATATATATATATATATATATATATATATATATATATATATATATATATATATATATATATATATATATATATATACACACACACACACACACACACACACACACACACTGCATGTTTCCCCGTTCAAAACTATACGAGTGACACATCCTATAATTGAACAACATTAGGCCTATAGGCAAACCTCAAAGAACATATTAAAGCAATAATAATTAAAAAAAAAACATGTCATAACCCCTTTAGTACTGAAATTATTTTTGTAAATCCAGTAATCAAATGCTATAGTAACTGGTCTTTGTCTGAATGTATATTTTGTACACTCTTAAAACTAAAGGTGCTTCATCACTTTAAAAACACTGCAGTTGTTTCAACTTAAAATAACTTGTTACTCCGCTGCCTATGTTAAGTTTGTTTGACAACTAAACTATTTTAGTTGACTCAACAAACACTGAAAAGATGAAAAAGAGAAATTAGGTGGAATCAATCAGTTGTGCATAATTTATTGCTATCGTGTGAATAATGTGGACTCAAATAATCAATAATAAAAAGTAACTGTAGTCTGATTACAAGTATTTTAAAATCTAATTTAATCTAATTACAAGTACATTTTTGGATTCTGATTACAAAATCCAAATTACTTGTAATCACTTATTATAATATAAAGTGCGTGCAGTGATTTTAAGTAGTTAATGAAACGGTAAGCAATATTCCACGACAAACATTTGAAGCATTATTATGATTCATGCTGGCTCATGACAAGGTACGATCAACTTAGTGGCATTAACTAGTTTCAAAGCCTCAGCAGCAAAGATTCTCAATTCCAGCAATAAAAAATACATCACCATTGAGAGCTCCAGACTTCAAAAGGAAAACTGCAAAGATATTGCAAAGTCCCAAGCTACTGAGGACGTCCCAGCCAATCAGACTGGCGGAAATCTACAAAACACAGATCCAGAGGGATGCCACACAGCCAGCTGGCTTTGACGAGACAGACGCACGGGTTCTGCTGTTGTGAGAAACTGTGAAACTCTTGACACAATAACACGGTAAAAAAAATGTTTCCTGAAAAGGTGGGCCACTTCAAAAGTCGCAGGTTTCCGTTCCTCTGCTCAGTTTTATGGCCCGGTGGGAGCTGGAGAGTTGGCGTTCTCTCATTGCAGCCCACCAACTGAATCCAGCCCATGAGAAATTTGCCCACTTTCTTACTATCTCCTTGGCAACCGCCATCTTTGATGAAGTGAGAGCCAGTGTGCTGGAGAACACGCTTTAAACGAAAATGCTTTTCAAACACATTCACACAGATGAAGA
Organism: Puntigrus tetrazona; assembly: GCF_018831695.1. Classification (NCBI taxonomy): domain Eukaryota; kingdom Metazoa; phylum Chordata; class Actinopteri; order Cypriniformes; family Cyprinidae; genus Puntigrus; species Puntigrus tetrazona. The sequence goes on along the minus strand of NC_056703.1, from coordinate 24,141,024 downwards.
GCAGGCCTACTTTCTAATTCGGGCAGCTATATCACTATGGCACATGGATTCATGGCGCATATAAACAGAAACTCTATGCACAAGATATACAGTAGATTATGAAAATAAGCCTCATTATACTAATGAACAAAACACAAGAAAGGCAGGAAAAGAAAAATGTAGTGAAGAGGAGACAGGGATTACCCCATTCCAGCAGAAAAGAGAAATAAATGCAGTCTAGATCCACTTATGATGACTTCATACTGGAAACAGGACTCTTAATGGTTTAATAATAATAATGCTTTCGCTGATGATCTAATATGTAGGGCACAAATATAAAATACTAAAATACATTTGCATTGAAACGACTGTTTATACAACATGCAGTGTTTCTGTAACCATCCAAAACATGTGAATATGAATATGAGGAGGACCCTGGTATACGGACCTCTTCGTAAAAAGGCGTGAACTGTATCTTTTTACCTGGGGTTTAAAGCAGGGTTTAGAACAACAATAACCCAGGGTTGAGTGTAATGTAAAGAGCCTGCTTTCTGATCAGCCACTAGTATTGTATGTTTAATAATCTATGGATACATTTAGGGTTATGCATAACCAATAGGTATGTGTAGTTATGTGTTACCAATTTGAACTATTTTAGTAATATTTTGCCTGAGCTTTTATGTTTATATTTTAATTTCAATATAAGTTCACACTTTATTTTAAGGTCAACTGCCTTAAACTCTGCACGAAACGGACGTTTGCGACTGATTTTACTTCTGTATTGTGACATTCAATATTGAATGAGGAAAGCAAATTGTGTCACTTGTTTCTTCTACTTTGAATTGATTAGTTGTAGTAAAATTCAGAAAGAACACTAACGGTTGGGAGGGGCGTGGTTTAAGGTGTCAGCCGTCAAACTGATGTCATCAGAGAAGGCCTGCTGTTTTAGGGGGGAGGAGCATTTGAATTTGGATTATGAATTGTTCGTCCCAAAAATAGCAACGTGAGCTAACAAAATAAATATAGTCAATTTTGATTTCACGCTGACTTTAATGCCTCAATAGACTAGATAAAATAGATATTTGTTACATTTAGGTATTTGGTGGAATTAAGGATGTAGTATAGCACTGCAGAATATGTGCTTTATAAGCACAAATAAATATCCAATATATTAACAATGAACATGCTAATAAGTAACATTGGTCCCAATATTATAGTGTTACCCAATTTAATTGTAGTAATTTCCTTATGCCACTTTTGCTTATCAATCTTTCCATAAAATGTTTACATTTTGTATTTTTTTATTTTCATTTCAGTTCAAGTTTTAAGGTAGATGCTTAATTTTCTTTCATCTAATATTGTACATTATTTCAGCTTTAAAAAAATATTTTTGGATTAGTTCACAATGATAAACTTTGTTACCGTGGAGTGTGGTCGGTGTAAACATTCATAGCTCTTTTTGATTAAAAAAGGTTTTTTTTCATATTTCATATTTTTTGTCAGTGAGGTCGAATATAGTGCATCCAATCAATTCCTACAGTATCATCTGTCACTTGGCACATGCTAGCCAAATTAACCAGGAGCCAGCATGGACAGGTTGCATGGCATGCTCCGATCTGCACAAAACCGCACAAAAGAAAATGTGAAAAATTTAAATAAGAATAAACTGAAACGCACTGAAATCCTCTTGATATGTCTATGCGGCTGTGCTTTTTACATGTTCAGAAGCGTAATACAACATTTGTCCCAGTGTTAGGCTGGCAAATCACACCTCTGCTGTTGTTTATGCATTTGCAAAACAGTCGGTTTTCGTATTTAGCTTTATCTAGTTAATCATTTTACACGCAATATAGTTCAGGGCAATATTATTGACAAACAGTTTGGAGCTTTGTTGGGTTGTCCCTCAACGTACGACGTAAAAGCCAGCCGAGGACCGCTAGCGTGTCGCATTCACAAAGCATCTACAGTTCAAAAAAGCAAAAGAAAGAGAAGAAGACAGTTTCCTGACACTCACCGCGACTGCCTCCAGCACTTGTTTCACTGCGTCAGCGGCGTCTCGTTCGCTGTAGTAGCCCTTCTCCACCACTCTGAAAGATGGAAGGCACCATTTGGTCTCCATGTTGTGCACACAAACACTGGCCGGCTCTTTTTCCAATTTTCACTTCATTATTTTCCAGCCTTAGTGTGAGTCAACCACACCTCAGCATGCAGGATGAATGGAGACGTTTCTATCGATTGTTCTTAAGAAGCGGCTTTTCTTTTAAATGACTCATGTTGACAAAACTATGAAAATGGGAAATAAGATAACTCTGAATGAGGATAAAATGGAGTGACTAACAATGAAATCAGTGGGTATCACAACAATAAGTGTTCCTCTATTAAAGGGTTGTTTGGCTATGTGATTAGTTCATGGATGCAGACAAGCAGCTTTTGTTCTGTGACAAATGATGAACGTAAAATCATGTCTCATGGCCAACTAGATTGGAACATTTCCTGAAGAACAACTGATAGCCAGGTCACTGCATGCAAAAACCTGCTGCTGTTATCTTAAAAAAAACTGTACTGCATCAACAAATATTAATTTAGGTTGATTCAGTAAAGTTGATTCAGTTGGGGGCACACATTTAATTACATTTTACTCAAACAGTAAACCAACCAACCAACCAATCAATCAATCAATCAATCAATAACTTAAAATATGAATGCAATTATTTTTTATTTTGTTTGTAGGCTATAGGCTTAAAACAGGCTTCTATTTCCCCGATCAAGGAAAATTACATATATTATAATTCATTTTCAGTGCCATGAAAATGTTGGCATCGTGATACACCCAATGAATTCTGAGTGGCGTGAAATGTTTTCATGAGATTCTCCATCACTCATTTTCTCATCCATTAACCGTCGAAAAGTCTGCTCGCGTTCCTCACCCATGGTACCATTTCTGTAGCTCAAACTAGCTAACGAAAAAGCAATAACTCTAAGTATGTGCAATAGAATTAGCCATTCTTGCCTTAGCAAACACCCTTAATTACAGTTCTGGGGAGAAGTGTCAATGCACAGCACGGAGTTCACAACTTAATCAGCCATTATTAGCATGTAGCACTTTACCCCCATGGTGAACTGACCTGTCAAATAATTCTCCGCCGGTAACAAGTTCTAACACGAGACTAATCTCCGCAGGGGTCTCAAAGATCTCCTTCAGTTTGATCTGACAGAAAACGGCATGAAAAAAAGAGAGAGCGTTTCACTGGAGGAATTCAAACACATCACATGGTTAATTATTGATGCAGACTACGGTAGCTATAATGTCAGACTAACATTTGCATAACTAGACCTTACTAAATCAAACATAGACAGTACTGCAGAGACGGGATGAACATCTAAGCGAGAGTTCTTGTAGATTTATGCATATTTTAGGCTGTGAAGCACTGTAGCTGCCCCTTTACACTTACTATATTTGGATGAGAGAGGCGCAGTAATACACCTATCTCTGTTCGTACAATCTTCTTGTCAACCTGAAAGAACGTGAAAGAGTAGTGAACAAAGTGCACAATTACGAAGCCATTACAATCAGGTAATAAGTGCGATAGCAACATCAACTCAGTGCAGAGGGAAAAAAATTTAATTAAATAAAGCAAACCAAGCAAATTCCACATTTTTCCACTTTTCTGTACGGTTTTCTTTAATGGAAAAACAAAAGTTATTTTATAGGATTTGTTGGATTTTTTTTTTTTTTTTTAAGGTTGCAAGTTTCAGAGGCAGTGTGTAAATGTGATGTTGTGTATTTTTTTTTTTTAAACAGGCGAAACGTTCAGAAAAAATTTTGGTGTGCAATGACAAGAAATAGTTTTAAGCCAGTTATTTTTTGCTGTCTTTTCAGCAATTTAATGTCCATCATTCATCAGACTTCTTCCAGAGAAATGGAAGACAACAACAGTGAGGTCTCTAAGATCTGGAAGTAAGTCCTGACCAGAACCTCCTTGGCTATATGAGGCAGAACAAAGAAATGTGGAGAGAAATGTATCAGTGCACTTACTGTTTTTTTCAGCATTTTCACAGCGTAGTGTTTTTGGGTGCCTTTCTGACGGCATCGAAACACCACTGACGTGGCTCCCCTGGAAGAGAGAAAACCAGCGAATCATTCTATTACGAGTAATTAAGTTGTGCTCATTTATTTCCAATAAAAATAGAAGATTATTTCCTTCAAAATGACAAAAAAATCCATAGCTTGATTGGATTCATTTATAATATAATAATAAGAGTACTAATTTTTTTTTTAATGAATACCCCAAACTTTTGAACAGTAGAGTGTATTGAGATAAGTGTTGAAATATAAACTCAATAATATTAATGACCTCTTATACTTTGAACTATTTACCCAATATTGAGAGCATATTGTATATGACATGCTGTCAGGTTCTAAATGCAAACTGCATTTATTTCATACAAAAATGGTGTTTTAAGATGTGCTGGAGTTACTGTTATAGGTGCATGAACTTGTAAAAAATAAGTGATGATGGGCCGTTTAATTATTAGAAAATAATGCACACCCGAGGTGTGTGAAGTTCATCTTCAAATTCATGTTCAGATTGTTCAGATGTTTTTTTTGTCCTTAAAGCACTATTTTGAGAAGAATTGATTTCTTACGCAACTCAACTTTGTGTTTGGAATTACATTTTTGAGCAAATTATCCCTCTAATGTTGTTACAGATGCTTCATGCTGGAATTCCTGAAAAATCAAAAGGAAATGTGTCTGACTAGAAAACCATCAGTACACTGTCAAAACGGATGAAAGAGCTCTTGTTAACATTTTAGGACACATAACAGACATGGGTAAGCCACATTTACACATTTAAGATTGTTATGCAGAAATGTTTAAGTATTAATATTTGTTATTGGCCTAATAACAATTAGAAAATCTATAGTAGAGGGTAACCATACTAAAGGTTTTCATTTTATTGACATTTTTAACAATTCAACGACCTCAATACGGTGCTGCTTGAGACAATAACAAAGCGTCAGGCAACATCTGCAGCGAAGTGTAATGAAGGAAGGAGGATAGCTCCTTAAAGAAAGGAACGCTATAGGACAAATTTTGTGTCTAAAATGTAAATATGCTGCTGACAGTAAAAGAGTGAAAGACACTGCCGTACTTCAGTGTATACAGCTTAGTTTGCAAAACGTATAATTTTAGTAATAAATTAAAGAACTAATGTAGGCCTAAGACTGTAGACTTGATTACAGGGCTACAGTGTGTATAAACCAGATACACACACACACACACACACACACACACAGATATAAGTTGTGATGCTGTATGTTTATTCCCTGGTTTGTAAGCATTCATTTTACAATGCTATAATGTTTTGAAAGCGGGATGTATTTTGTTTCTCAGTAAGCACTTAATACAGGAACTTAATGCTTTGCAATTTGTTAAGAACAGGTTAGCTATTGTTCCTTTTCAGTAAAAGCATCAATGAGAAGCATACTGGCACGTCTATGGTTCATCTAATGGTTCTAACACATATCGACAAATGTGCTATTATGCTTCTTATTTTTAAGAACGTGCTATATAGTACCAAAATAGATTCCCTTATAATAACAAGCCAAAGAACCACTGCAATAAAGTGCTATACGAGATCTATTATGTTTCTACAAAGCACCATTTGGCAAAGGTGCTATATAGCACCTTTAATAGTAGCGTACAGGTAAACAATAATCCACTATCCCCACTCGAATCATCAAAACAATTACAATATTAACACTCCCAACACGGCCTTGTATATTTTACACGTGAACATGAGATTGGTGTGACGGAATCTCTCGTTGTCAGAAAACAAACACACTCCTTGTGGTCAGTCCTAAATGGACATCTATGAATACTAAACAGGAACAAACCGTAGTTAAGTATTGCTATGAGTGGCATGGCCTGTCCTACTTAAATCTCCAGAGCAGTGATGCACCTGGGCAACCGTGTGTCTCTTTAATTACATCTGTTTACCTTCCTTACAGACCATAGACACCCAACAACCGATCCGATCATCTATGCATTACACACATCACACAAAAAGAAAGGATACAACCATTCTAGCTATTTAGATAAACATTACTACTGCCACATATTTAGCAGTGTTTGCTAAGAATAGTATTACTATTATTGTGGCTCGTGCTTAGTATGAGGTATATAGTTCATATTTAGTCTACTATGTCATAAAAATGTTACCTAAAAAGCCATAAGTGTGTAATAAAAAAATATATATACATAGTACAATATTTGAAAATATGGGATCTGAGGGTGCAAAAAATCTAAATATTGAACATAATAAAATCTATCATTTTGACCCATGTATTTTTTAGGCTATTGTTACAAATACACCTATGCTACTTATAACTGATTTTGTAGTCCAGGACCACATATCATTAGAAATTAATCAACTAGTAAGCAACTACAAACAAAAAAACGTGCAGAAATGGATTAACCAATACTATAACATGAAGTAAGAAAACTAGAAAAATGTGCCTCCTTTGTAAAACAATATAAAATCCAAAAAATGTATCTTTTGGTACACTTACATACAAAAGACACAAGAAGCATAAATACCATTTTGCACAAACATTTGACCGATCGTTATATATATCGTTGGGCAGATTCAAAAATCATGTTAGCAAGTTTTTTTACTCAGAAACACACCTACCACATTTGAGTAGTAAGAGCCTCTTGTTAAAACGAGTTGTTGTTTAGCTTTGTGAGCTTTCAATCTCTTAATATCTGATTCATAATCAGATCGCTTAATACAGTGTTTCGCTGGCACAGGACCAGTACAATATGTTGGAAGCAAGCGACAGCCAGCAGTTACAAACAAGCATCTCAGCTGGAAAGTGTCCAGTGTGCAAATAAATGAAATTTGGGTGGACAGCTTGGCTAATGCAATTAAAGCAGAGAGGCCACCTCAGTGTCCAAGAACTAGCATCTGGGTACTCATTGGGAGACCGGTGCCAGATCCACACAGCTATAGATCCCCTCCCTCTCTCTCCGTGCTGACCGAAAACTCCCACTGACTCTACATGTGAATAGACATCAGGAGAGTGTAGGAACCGGCTTATGGCTCCAATCTGCTCCACATAATCCCCATGCAGGTCCCAAAAATATTGATTTCGGTTGGTTATATAACCGCATTTGAAAGTATCCGTATACCTGCCAACATCAGCTGGCAATTAGCAAAGTACCTCTGTGCATAGACCACCCTGTACATGACTTTTCATCCAACACCACAATTTCCTTTTTTTTTTTTTCCTTTCCTTTTCCTTGGAATGAGATGCTAGAGGGATTTCCATCTCATTACCTCCCAACTGGACTATTTAGCATTGTTTGATTAACCACTTGCATGAGATTAGAGGCTTTTAATTGTAAGGTGATTAGGCAGTTTGGTAACGCGGTTGTCCAGGAGCAATAGCTAAACTGAAAAATGCAGTTTACAACTAAATTACAAAAAATTAGGTATTTTGTGGCGGTCACTATTAGCACAAAACCTAGCGGAAATAAAACACTGACAAATGGCAATAGCAATGACTGAACGCAGCACAAGTGAAGAGCAGAGAATGTATTTAATGCTACTCTCCCCTTAAAAAATGTTTTGTTTGGATTTTTTCTGAAAAATAATAACATATTAAAAAAAGCCCTGAATGGCTCAAAAAGCTACTTTATAATAAAAGAGAACATTCAGTTCACATTTAAATGCATTCTTTCAAAGTATAATATTTTCATAATAATCACTCATTAAAAAGATCACAAGAGCTTTGCAGCAAAACATTTGATTATCAGCATGAAGTCTGGTCCACATTCCAACATACTCTGGCCAAGAACCTCCCACAAGCTGTAGCAGCCTGGGAACTTGTAAACATAACTTGTTTCCTGGACGAATTAATAAAACCTAGTACACGAAAACTGCAAATCAGATTTTTTTTGGGTTTTAAGATGGTCTGTAAACAGCGGCGATGCTAGGGCAGGGTTTGAAGTGTAGTGATAGCTAAAGTGTAGGCGTTCCTTACGTTCTCTTCAATTTAATTAATTTTTAGCACCCCCTCTGAACTGTTAAGCTCCCCCAACCAACAATCCTGGAAATGATTTCTAGTGCACTATTTCTGAGAGCAAACACGATGGCATATGGGAGCTCTTCCTATTGTAAACCTCAATCACTATTAACAGCTCAAAATCGACCAATGTTCATCATATTAATAGTATCAAAGATGAATGAGAGGGCAAAACAACTGCTTTCGGCAGCTACAGCACACATATGAGGTGAAGATGATTACTCTTAATTATCAAATCTGTGCACAGGACAGCTAGTGTGTAGATGTGACCGACATGATTGCCATTTTTAGATCATTTACACGATGTGATAACATGTAATGGTATGATATGATTCTCACATGGAACATGTCCGGGCAAAAAAAAATGTTTTTAAATAAATATATATATATTTATTTAAAAAACTATTTTCGGAAATAGATGTCCCATTTTACCCAAGAGAGTTCTGGGGCCTCATTTATAAAATGTCGAGCAGAAACCGTCCTAAATTTGATCTTTAGTTTGTTTTTCTTACAGATATTGCGCAATATGACATAATGACATCACGTCACAACCGATTGGTTGCTTAACATTTAAATATCTGGCTAATGCTTGTGGTAGACATCTGAAACCAACATCTAAGATAAGCTGATTCTGTTTAATCCAAATTGCTGAGCGACTTCAAACTAGTTTCAACTAAGTGTCTTGTGGCAGTTTCCATCGTATTCGGGAGTGAATTTTACATCTGTGTTTATACTAAGGTTGTGCCAAAAGACGATAGTATGGTGTATCGACAACAGTCAGAGTTATTGATGATACCAGATGTCTTTGTTGATAATCAAGACGATATTAGGCTCATTCTCTTATTAATGTAACTATTATTATTAAAAAACATTGATGCTTATTCTTTATCATTGTTATAATAAAAAACAAAATGCAGTTAATAAGTTTGTGGGGTGCACGGTCTGTGCTGTATTTGTTTTTTTATGATAGCAGTAAGATATATGAATGCTGACTGGTTAACGCAGCATTGCAGGAATACACCACACACAATAAGAAGACTGTTTCATTTTCTTCCACTAAATTCAATTGCATTCAATTCCGCGCAAAAAGGTTTGTAATGGGAAAGATATGGCGCGGATTAATGTAATCTTGATCTAACAGTAGTGCTGATAGCATACGCCTGTAAATAAAGCTTTGGATAAACGTGGCTCTCTCACTGCAACCGCATCCGTCAAATGGATTCATAACAGTAGCGTTCTTGTGCACTTAATGCACAGCTGAGTCAGTCTGGAAGTGTATGTTACACAAGCTGCTCCTGTTTCTGTTTTCTACTTTCTGAGCATTATATAATCACAGCAGAGACTGAGAGAGAGTAAGTGTGAGAGGGAGGAAGAGTAGCTCTCTGGGGAGTGTGGTAGGCTTCATTATTCAGCTCGCTCTGCCTTCTTCAGGACCTGGGCGCTTTGCATCTGGCCCCATTTTACAAGAGTCCAGCATCTATGCCCATGCTCTCCAAAACGACTGGCCAACTATAAGCGGCTAATGCTACTTTTTTTTAAACCTCTGTTCACAGCGTTCTTTGTTTCGGATCCATGTTAGAAATTGATCTGAAGCACAAATATTACTGAAGGTATAGTTCAATCAGAAATACAAATTCTGACATCATTTACTCACCCTATTGTTGTTACATTTCTGGCAACACTAGAACGCTTGCTATAGGGATTCTCACTGTAAACCACAGCACTTATTAGTACGCTTATATTGGCTTTTTATTAGTGCTGTCAAACAATTAATCGTGATTTATCACATCCAATAAGAGTTTTTGTTTGCGTAATGTATTTATGTGTACTGTGGATTTTTAATTACAAATTTACTTAATAGCAGTTTGTTAATAGTGAGAATTGGAGCTTAAAATTAAGTGTTACCACATTTTAAAAAAAAGAAAAAGATCAGACTAGTGTTTTATTATAACTATAGCAAACCAAATGTAGCGGAAATTCCTATCAATTACATGTATTGAGGAACTCAAGCCATACCTAGAGACCAGAATATCATAAAGATCTGCAATGGGCTCTATGGTCAACATAAGTAACCACCTATAATAAGCTTTCAAGCCCCTAACAAGCATCCAGAACACCCTTGCAAATGCAAAAATTGCTAAGTATTGCACAGCACCTTGGCACACACAAAAAGTCCCAAAACGACCATAGTGCTACGGTATTCTCAGAACACTAAAGTACCATGCAAATGTCACAATACATTAATTTTCTGATATCATTACTGCATACGTTAACGCAACAGCACTGCCTTGCCCTGGAAACCACCCACAATGCACTAGCACTCTGCCCAGGCAAGAACCACTCACGTTTTCCCAGCAAATGTGGAAATCGGAGTTCATTTGTAACGCTGTGCCTCAGCGCTGTCCGGTACGTAGTCGCATCAACAGATATATTACACCCCCGTCAGCACAGATGCAAGTGATTTATTTTATTCCAAGATTAATTGCATTAACCGAATTTATCTTTAAACGCCCGCGGATACACATCACTCTCAGCTGAGCGGATGGCAAAGTTGATTGGTCTTGCTTCCGCAGGCCGTACCAGCTCCATACTGCGGGTGTTGTGCTCTAATTCGTTCTCGCGCTGTTTTTCCGCTCCTCAAATTAGACACCTTGATTGCAATTGTTCAGCATCTGCCATAAAACCTCCCAAAAAAAAACATCTCGTTCATTTTTTCCAAACGTATTATTTACTCTATAAAAAATATACAAAATTGAAAGTTTTTTTAGGGATAACGTATTTTCATTCAGAGCTGTGCAATTTATCCAGGAAAAGCGCACATATTCCCGTACCCTAAATAAGCGTCCATTCGGTTTTAGACTTTGGCCCAGGTCTCTCTGAGCACCTAGAAAGTACAGACTGTAATTCTATATTTGTTCGGGGCAGCCGCTGCTAGAGAGGCAAACAATTTATGGGCACTCAGCAACAATTCATGGCCCACCCGTCACAGATCGATGAATGTTCCCCCTCCTACGCTCCCTGCTGTGCCCAGTCCGGAGACGCTGAAACACCACGATCTGATTATCCAAGGCAGTTTAGGTGCAGCGCAAAACACAAAATCACGCATGACGGATACTTACAAAAAGCCAAAAAAGGCTAAAAGTCACGATATACCATCTAATACCTTCACACACTCTTTAAAAAGAAAGGTTACAAAAGGAGGCCACAGAAGATCCATTTTGGGTTTCCCAGAAGACCATTTCGGTATAACTTCGTTCCCGATACTATGCACTTACGTTTCAATTAATCATTTGATAAAATGCACTTATTGTGTACAACATTTTTTTTTTTTTTTTAAATATCTATATGTAGTTACATCAGTCATTTTTACAATTATAATTACACCGAAGGATTGACCCACCCTTAAACCTACCCATACCACCAAACCTTACCCGGATACCGAGAAAGATGTTTTGCAATACAGTATGATTACAACAAGTACATTGCATTTTTTTTATGTACATGCATATGAGTTAGGGCCACCTAATAAAAAGTGGGACTATGCGTTTCTAGTGTAAATAAGATTTTGATAATCTAATGAATTATTCAAATGTTTTGTTTTTTTTTTACTTTAAGAACCTTTCACAAAGTTAGACATTAAAGGTTCTTCATGCTTCAATGCCCAAAAAAGAACCTTTGTTTTTAAGAGCAGTAACAAAAACAATAGGCACTATTGTGTGTAAGCAACTAATATTTTGTCATATTTAACATTTAATCTAAGTACCGTGATTTAACCATGATTATCGGACATGCTCAATGACAATATTATTGTTTTATGTGTATTACAGATATATCAAGTTAAATGAATTTTAAGTAACGAGAGTCACTCTTTTCCGATATGCAATACGCATAAATAATAGTCAAATACATTTGCCTAAAATCATTTAATTGCACAAAAAAAAGAAGAAGAAAAAAACTCATGTTGCTAGGCTAAAGCAAGCGGTTTATGCATCTTGTCCTAGATTGCTTGCCAAACTAAGTGCACTATGAAGTTCTGCTGATTTAATGATACCGCCAAATGTTTCAGACTCTGTGTCCTGGAAACACTTTGTACTTTGAGGATGTCCTCTCTTATTACACTTATTGCCTGGTGACAAATGACTAGGTGACAATGTAAACACCACTCAGGTTTAGACTAATGACACCTGTCTTAGACTAATGAGACTTTTTTTTTTTAATGATGTAACATTTCCCGTGTGTCTCGTAGAAATATTTCAACAGACTGCAACATCTGACTCGCATACAGGAATTCATAATGACGACCAATAATTGCCCTGCCTGGGAAAGAAGAGAGTTTGTGTTAAATCCATCTAAATATCCAGATCCACCAAATATAGAGTACAGCGAAAGCCTATATAGTATGGTATATATGGAAAAAAAAATATCATTATATATTTCTACAGAATTAGATTACATTTAAAAAGGTTTCAGGGTTTTGTATTCCTGAATTTTAATACACTGTGCCAGACAAACCCTGTTACCAAAACATTTTATTACCGAATTAATATTTCTTTAATATTTCAAATGTAAGCAAGCGTCAAACAGCTAAAAACATCAACAGCATAACATTTCTAAACTGACTGACAGCAAACTTTTTGGCTAAATCAACCCATTTTTAATATGGAACGAATTAGTAGCTCACTTCCTAAAGCGACAAAGTATATTAAATATTCTCCACAACCTTTTTATTGCTCGTTTCAAGGGAAAGTGTCGTTTTCCAGAGCAAATCTGGGTCTGAATGAACAGACAAACCCCATAATCTTTGTAGTGACAACTAATATCATCAGTTTTACACGCATTTTAGCCTCGACTGTTTTGGTCACGCTCACCCCTGCAACCAACTAGGCTAAATATTAATAACACACGACTAACTAACTAACTAACTAACATGTATAAGAAACGTACGTTAATTAACAACTACAACCAACATCTGGTCTCATATACCAGTCGGCCACTCCACCGGGTTTTAGGCTACATTAAATCAGGCGAAATCTGCAGCCCTTCTCACATATTCTGGTGGCTATATTTCGTTGGAGGCAGCCGAATCTCGTCTTAAACGAGGCGCTTCCACTCACCGTCCCAATTCAGACTCCAGCTCGTAGAAGTCCGCCAGCGTCTCTTTCTTGGATCCGTCGATCCAGTATTCAGGAGCGGCTCTGGAGGCGGGCATCGTCACTTTCAGCATCTCCGGCGCTTCAGTTCACTAGCAGCCAAACAACAACATCACCACATGACACGGAAGACAACGGAGAGGCAGACAACACAGCTCTTCGTCGAAAGAGTTTGCCATTACCTGAAATGAGTGCTGGCGAGGCGCTGTGTGTGTGTGTGTGTGTGTGTGTGTGTGTGTGTGTAGCGTCAGTCGAACGCGGTTGTCATGTCGCTCTCTGAACGGAGCGCGCGGCTTCCACCGGGTCTTACTGTCGCCTATGTAGGGCGCTGATTTTTTGTCTGTGTGATTTACCTGGATTCAGAGGACGTCACGTATTACATAACAATACTCCGGCGTATTTTGGGCAGCTGCATTACTGCTAGATGTCATTAAGGCCAACGATAGATTCCCCTCATTGACGAAAGACACCGTTCTGTCCTGTCGCGCTATACAGCCGCTAGCCGCCTCAGTCGAAGCCCGTCGTGAAAGTTTCACCCAAAATACACCCTAACTAAGGCTTGTAGGCAATTGTGGGCCTAATACTTTTAATTTGAATTAAAATAGGCTACAATTAGATAGCTTTTTTTATTTTGTCCAGCTTGGGAAACTTAATTACTACTTATTGCTAATGATGAAAATACCAAATCTGACAAAGATTTTTGAATAAAAATGGACTATCACGGTAATTAAGAACTACTAGGCTATTTAAACGCGAGCCAAAATGTATATTAATGTTTGCTGTACATCCATTTATCTTTAAGAAGCCCATGTATAACATTTTTAGGCTGTATCCATTTTAGTAAATTACATGAAGGTAAATAGTTGCTCTGAAAAATCAATGTTTTATTGAAACTTTTCCGCATTTAGTCTTCTTTCGTTAGGGTGACAGCAGTTACCAAGTTTGACTTTATGTGCATCACTGAGGAACTTCTTTAAAATACGCCACTTTCAATGACAATGTGACTGTGCTATGAGGAAGAAATCCCCCACACCGAGTCCAGATCTGTACTGGCCTGCATGACTGGTCATCCTTTAAAGCTCAAACAGTGCAGGAGTGTTCTGGGCTCCCACACAGAGAGACCCATCTGTTCAGTATCTGCTCAATGCAAAACAACCGCAATCCCAGCATCCTTCTCTTCTCACACGGTCACTTCCTTGACGCTCAGTCGCACAAAAAATAAGAACCGGGAGGAGAATTTATACATACACGTACATATTTATGCATGAATGTCAGCTCATGTTAACCATTGTTAACATGCGGGCCGTTTATTAGTTATTAAAAACAAGTATTCTG
>NC_056703.1:24106469-24121469 GCF_018831695.1 Puntigrus tetrazona | reverse complement strand
CGACCTCAAGAACTCAACCCACAATACCTGGGTTAAGTTATGATGAGTAAGACAATTGAGCTATTTGCTTTCCAAAATTCTGCTCTTCTAATCTTCATCTCAAGTGTGTGAAATAACTAATTGAAAAGTAAAAACAAGAACTGACAAGACACAGTATCTGCAAGGAAATCTCTTACCATAAATAAATACCTAGACCATCAACGTGCGACGAGGCCAGGAAGTTCCCTGTAGGGGACATACTGAGACTGACGGCTGCCGCATCTACCAGGAAACAGTCGACCAAGCTACGAAAAGACAGCAAGAGAGTGTGGAAGAGTATGAGAATCAATCACTAAATTGGGCCAGAGGGGACTTCATCGGCTAGAGGAATCCCCGTTAGAAAAACAAAAACGCATCCGACTTGCTAAATGTCACTACGGCCACATCTGTGAAAGATAATAATTATCTCTGAATTTGGTTTTACTGGTTACTTTGAAAATGATCAGTGACTGAGTTACAGAAAAGGTCATCACAAATATCTAACCAGTAAATAATATAGAAAGTGGAAAAGGTGTCACTGGACCGGCCTGGTCTTTCCCTCCTTCAAAGGGCTACTTTGTGGGCAGTACTAGAACAATGATGCAATCTCACTTAACACTCTAAGCATTACCTGTGACATATATGTTGAAAGACGGACACGACGAGAGTTTTAGGTTCATGCCTGGCTTCTACAGTTACTTCATTCTTTCAGGGTCATAATGTCCAAATTAACAAAAAAAAAAAAAAAAAAATCAATAGAGGGATCTTTTGCTTGATTTTAGTGACAAGTTAACATGAAAAAACAAGTTAACGATGGAAAATGAAAAGCATACAAAAAAAATGGCACCATAAAAAATGATAGTGGCATTCATTGTAAACAACAGTCCAAACAAATCTATCTAAAGTGAAACTGAGAAAACTTAAAATAAAACATAGCATAGGCTTATGGACCTGCTGCATCGACACATTGCATTAATTGTGTCAAGGTTTCAAATGATTAAAAAAAACATGCATTTTCTAACAAATACTGTATACAGTATTGTAATAAAAAATACTTTATTGATCACAATAAGATAAAAAAATGTTTTAAAATCTGACTGAGATACTTAGACTCCTATCCCTGCTAATGTCGTTTTATAATATGGAACAGAGAATGCATCAGGCAGCAAAGCGATTTCTTCCATTAATCATCTGTGACATCCCAGTTGAGCAGCCTTGGTTTACGCTCCGATCTGTTTATACCTGCCAGATGGAAGATCCCATGTTCTGATGGAGCAGTCCATAGATGCTGTAATCAGCCAACGTCCATCTGGACTAAATGTCTGGACAAAAAGCATAAAGCTCATTTCACAAACACTTATCATACACAACTTATACTTCATTTTCACAATAAGGAAAAATATATTTTGGCCACGTTATAAAACGCAGTGGTAATCAGGACATGTCGATCATTGTGCAATATTGCGCATTCGTTGAACATCCTGCGAGCGTGATAATTCTGAATCGCATGCTTTTGTGTTACGCAGAAGAATGCAAGTCAAGTCGAGTTTGCAATTCATTGGAACTTCATTTTAAACACGTCAAAGCCTTGAATCGAGTCTGTCCCTTAAACTCACCATGTCGTTTATCTGCCCACGATGCCCAGAGAATCTGCGGACAATTCTCCTAGTCTCCATATCCAGAATGTGAACGGTAAAATCATCCAGAGAGATGGCGAGCATCCCGCTGTTTGCAGAGATCGAGCAGAAACCGACATCATTAAAACACTGGAAAGTTATTTTCCTTCTCATACACCTATTGTAGTCAGGTAGAGTATGTGTTTTGCATGTAAAAATCAAGTTAAAATGAACTAAAATTCTATAAAAAAAGCATTGTCCAGCTTAGATCAGTTTAAATAGTATCTGTGCAATCAAATTGACGATAATCCACTGAACGGGCTGCAAGGAACCAAAACTCCATTGGTGACAAAATAGAGAAAAAAATATCAAGTTGAAAAATCCGACACACGATTGTCTCTAATACCTGTCTCTGTGAAGCAATGATGAGGCCGGGGAAGCTGGCAGGCTGTGTTTATGTAATAGCTCCTTGGATTTGAACCTCCAGATTTTCAGAAGACTATCTGCTCCAACGCTAACGGTCACCTGTTTTAGGGCATCCACCGAGACCCCACGGACAGGCCCTGCGTGCGCTGCACAAACACAAAAAGGCCACTGAAACCAATCAAAATTAAAACAGTGTGTATTTGACCCTGATGTTCAGCATGTCGACTCACCCTGGTCCTTTCCGTAATGCCCTCGATGAATACCAGACTGCATGTTATACACATCGATGTGTCCTGAAGACAGTGCGATCACTGCAAAACTCCCGCAGGACGTGATATCAACAGCCTGGGCGACATGGAAAAGATGATTGCAAATCCAAGGCCGAATGATCACGCACCCGTTATCTACAAACTTACAGTTGCATGGACAGTGAGGCTCCGGTTCTTGTTGAAGCGTTCGGGTTCCAGCTTGTGGGCACCAATCGAACCTTTCTGGTAGTTCCATGTCGTAGTCACAAGGAAACCACGGTGGCATGCAATAATGCCATCCCAGTCACTCTGACGAGCAGTTTCTACACAAAACAACAGCATCGGACAGATTTCAGTGTTTTCATTTATAAGGTCATCGTAACGCTGTCAAGCTCAGAGTTTAAAATAACCTCATGTCATTCAAAACACGTAACACTTCTGTTAATTTTCAGAACACAAATGTAGACGTTTTTCATGAAATTCAATATTTTTAGGAAGAGAGAGAGTGTGACAGAGACAGACAGAGATTATTAAATGTAGATCTCACCTGAGGCAAAGGTTGTGATGGCTGGAAGTTTTGCAGTGTCATGCAGCACACCTTTCTTTTTAGCTCTTTTTTTGTTGAGTGTGCCTGTTGGCAAAAATGACAATTGAAGACTAATATAATATAAAATTTACACAAGGTAAATTATCTCAATTATGCGAAAATGCATAAATAAAAGCATGTGCAATGTTACACTACTGAAAAACTATTTATATGCTTTCTCAGTGTTGTTTGTTTCAGCGACAGATATAGCAATGCTAGATTCAATTATGGAAATCTGGAGCTAAATGGGTTTTAAAAAAAAATTTAAAAATCGTTTAGAAGCAAAGCAAGGATAGCCGTTACTAATAATATGAACAAACTCAGCTGTTGGGTTGTCCTAAAGTTAAGACGTGTTTGAGGATTTTTTTGGTCAAGTTGAGAGGTTTCTGTAATACAACTTCCGTAGTTGAGATAGGATAATGCACCTAGGAAATGCCGTTCTGTAATAGCTTTTGTCCTAATCGTGGTCCTAACTGAACAGATAAGATTTTAAAAGTTAGGATCTTTCTGTAATACGCCCCGATGTATAAAAAAACATATGCAGATTTAGATTTTGTCTAAAAATGTAATAAACTTTTCCACTTCCAAAAAATAAAATTCGACCAAATTCTAAACATTTTATCCAGTGGTTTAACGTTGTTTTAAAAAGTGGGTGGGACACTTTTTTTCACCTGTATTATTATAGGACAGTATTAGGCCGCGATTAAATGCACAGATATCCAATAAACATACATTTATAGTGGAAGAATTAGCGTTAAGCATGTAGGAGGTTTTAGGTTGCAATCTGCCCACTTGTGGCGAACATAGTGCCAGATGGCAGCTTATTTAACAGAAACAAATGTTAGGTTTCTTTCTGTCTCAGGTATTTGTCCTTGTGATTGGGGACAATATCAAGCGTGGCAAATATGTGTTTAGTGCTACTGATTATTAAGGCTTTACATGCACCAACAAGAACATGCCAGTAATTTAGATGTATTACCATGGCCCAAACTCTTGTTGAATTTTTCATGAACTGTTGAAAAAGACTGCAAAGTACCATCTTGACCTATTAGAGGAAAACGCATTCATTATGCTTGAATACTTGTATCTCCAACAATGTTTTTTTACAACAATCCTCAGCCTTCCTAACCGACTTTGACAGTACCTGCGCTGAGAATGTTAAAGCCGCTCTGGTCATTGTGTAGAATCTTTGTTGGTGGGGCGCTGTGACCAGATCGCTGTCTTAGCAGACGTCCGTTCCCTCCAGCAACATCAAAAATCCACACCTAAATCACACAAGCCATTGTTAACCGCCATAACACACACACTGGAATTCAATTTATGCCTGGGAGATCGTTTTACGACATATTGAGATCACGATTCAATTTATGTAAAAAACGATAAGCGCTGGATATTTTTACTCGGCATGGAATAATGTAACAGTCTATCACACAGCAGAAATAAACGTTTCGGTGCTAGATGATGATAAGTCCATATTCTGCATGTTTCTTTGTACATGGATGATACGGTTTTGCTCGATGCACAAACAAAAATAGGAACTGTTTTATAATAAAATATAATTCCAAAAGCAATAAAAATGATATTTTCAAGCAATAGCGTACAACAAAGTTATTGAATCATGAACTTAGTTCTGTTGAGCAGCATCTTATTTGCCAAAAATAAATAAATGAACATAAAAATCGTTTTTGTTGTAAATTGGTGGTTTTCAATTGAAATTACATTGTTAAAGTTGTATTAATTCATTTTATTAGACAATGAAATACACCCAAAAGAACTGATTTCATGGGTTCCTACATTAAAACGTTTCTTAGTTGTGAAGAAACTAATTATATTTACATTCATTCTTAAGGTCTAACAAGTGGAAAGCATGTCCTTACCTAATAATTGAATAAAAGAATATTGTGATAAACAGTACAAACCCGTATGGAATTGTCTGCTCCGTTAGTGATCAGAAGGGGTTCACTTTGAAGAAACGTGAGGCCAGCGATGGCCGTTGTGTGAACATCCCGCATCTGACTGACTAGTTTCTTCTCCTCTAAATCCCACAGTCCTATGTGTCCGAGAGGACTGCCAGATGCCATTATTGGATGTCCATCTGTCCAAGGACAAGGATGAAGGGCAATAAAATGAGACAAAAAGTAGAGTACAGGCCTGGCAATATATGGCATGGTATATTTGCGCACTTCTCGTCAGTAAAGCCGGTTCTTTGATTAGAGGGAAATCTCCATACACAGTGCCACAGATCACTGACAAGCTACGCCACATCGTGTTATCACATGAATCCCCCGCGAACCTGAACGCAATGTCGGGTAGCTTATCAGTGATCCGTGTATTAACTGCTGCCTCGTTTGAAAACAGCTAACGGAGAACGGCTTTACTGACGAGATGCGCATGAATCTACCGAGCGATACAGTGCTATACACTAGGGATATACAGAGGGACGATTACTGAACACAGTTCGCATTTTTCACAATTGCATAAATATTTCAAAATGTGCTTTTTACTGTTTTGTCTAGATTTTCAAAAAAAAAAAAACAACAATAAAAAAAAAAACATTTAGTTAAGACTAAACATTTCTCAAATACAATAACTATGCCCACAAATCAATATTTACATAAATTAACAAGTTTTTTGCGACCCCCTTCTTGAATCAGTGATGTATTCTTTTATTGTACAAATAAATGCAGCCATTAGAAACTATTACAGATTCCAATAGGAACACTATGTATGAGTGTAATTATTATGATCATTATTACTGTAATATTGTTATTGTATTATTGTATTATTTTATTTTTTAAAAATGCATGAAAATGTTACTGAGCAGCTGACTGGTTTTAGGTTTTTTTTAGTGCAGATCTGGGCTTTGACCTCTGGTAAACAAGCAGGGTTTCTGCAGCGAGGCTGGGATACGCTATCCGTGCATTAAAAAACATAACGCTCTGGGGTTTATTTACTAATCATTTGTAGTTTTGTGCATCACCCTTCCTCTTCCCATCGGAGACAGTGCTAAACCGTCTCTTGCTTGTAATGATTGTAGAGTCTTTCTGACACGTTTAAATGTCTTTACACTGTCGAAATGTTAGCCGCAATGGCGCCATTCAATCACCTCACGTAATTTTTCTTCATAATATATTCTGCCTCTTCGGCTGAACTATTTTGGTCGCCGAGCATTCGGAGCGTTCCTGTGAAGCCTAGGTGATAATCTTACCTGTCCTGAAGGATAAAGCCGTGACCGGACCCCAGTCTTGACGGAACTTCATCAGCGTTTCATCGAACTTGATGTTGTGAATGATGATCTGGCCAGATGCTAAACCCACACCCACTACATCTATAGCTGGAGTCTAAAGGAAATCGTTTTGACATAACATATTACACATTAGTTAGCGCCGATCCATTAAAGTAACGATGCTTGCTGGGTCATTCACCAACTAGTCTTAATATTTTCAGCAGCAATGACATGCTTGGAAATGGAATGCAACACCTTGGAGAGAACCTTAGCATCTTTGATAGCTCTGTGCAAATTTTATTAATGACAACATTTTCATTTTGGGATGGAGTAACCTTTTAAGAAAAAAGCTGAATTAAAATAAAGTAATGCGACCAACCTGCTGAAGAACAGTAACAGCTGATGCCCATCCAGGAAATGTAAAAAGGAGTTTGCTGGAGTAAGAAAAGCAGAATTTCAATTTTTGATGATCTAATAACATGAACACTGCATAACTAACAGAGGTTAAATCTCAAAAGGTCTGTCAACAAATGTTCATTTTTCGCCCACCAAAATATAAATTATATCTGACAATGTCAAGGATTGATAAGGAAAATACTTTCTTAACATAATTATTACTATTATGTGACAAAATAAGAAATAAGTCAGACTTGCTTTTATTAAAATAAAAAACTATATTACATTTTTAAATAAATGTTTTAATTTTAATAACATTTAAAAAGCATTTTTTTAAATATAGGTTGTGCTATTCTTGTTATACTATTGAAAACATAAAAAAAATAAAATTAAATAAAAACTCCAGCAACACAACAGTAATGAAATTTGGCTGAAAAGTAAAAAAAAAAAAATTGAACAAAATGTGAATTTTTGAATTTAAAAAAAATTACTTTAAAATGTTGAATTTAATACACATTTTACAGCATGTTTTGGTGAGTTTAACTCCTCAGATCTTAGCATTGCTCCGTGATTTAACTGTATACACACACGCTTTAGATGTTACGGAAGTCGCAGTACTTTCAGAATACGTACTTTGATTTGATGTTCCATAACTGAAGGCTCCCCTGACTGCTTCCAAACAGGATTTTGTTCAGGTAGGTGCTGGGATGCATCAGAGCGGAGACTTCGAATGAAGCTTTGTCATACGAAATCTGCAGGTATGTGTCTGCAGCGAGATTGACAGAACGTATCACATACACCTGAAGATAACCTCGATTCTGCAGCGAGAAATGCATGCAAACCTAGAAAAACAACAACCTTCAGACTCCACATCCCAAATAATGACAACGTTGCCCTTGTCGACAGAAACCAGATGATCTCCGAAAGGCAACAGTAAATGCACATCAGCTTGATGGCCCGTGTACGTGTGAACAACCTGGGTGAAAGAAACAAAAACGCACATTACGTCTCGTTAATTCTCATTTAATCGAAGTCTCTTTAGTGTTATGCACCTTTAAGAGCACAGCGTGTGTCTAACTGTGGACACTTTACCTCTCGGTTTTTTGCAAAAGCAGAGATAAGTTTCCCGTACGCGGCATAGACGAGCATACTATCTGCTGCCAGGGCTGAAATGTCTTCTGGGAGGGCATTACCTGTATGAGTGGTTATTACAACTGCTTTAATCAAATAAGAAAACTCTAACTGCTTGATCATACATTTGAAGAAAGTGCATCGTAACTTAAACGCATGTAATCCTACTTACTGACTGCAACGATTCCAAGTTTCTTCACCTGCCAGAAAAAAAAGATGGGTTCATTTTATGCATTTTATATATTAATACTAAGCACTAATTTTAACACTCCGAGAGAGTTCTGACCCCGCATAGACAGCAAGGTTACTAACAGGGTCACGGGCCAGAAACACAGTCTTCAGCAGTTCAATCATTTTATAGTGAGCCAAAACAAACCACTTTATTCAGCTATTCTTACCAGCATCACGGCAGTAACCTTTCTGTCTATGCAGGGTCAAAGAAAGAGAGAGATAGAGAGAAAGATAGATAGATACCGCATCCAGATACAGATTTTTACACAAAAAAACGATTACAACGACAGTAATAACGGCAGTGATTTTTGCCAAGCTCTTTGATTTTTATCAATAATATCTTCATTTGTTTTCCAAAGATGAGCGGAGGACTTGTGGGTTTAGAAAGACATGTTGGTGAGCGTGGAAATTTCAATTTTTGTTTGAACTATGCCTTTAATTGCTGCATCACTTCCCCCTCCCATCTTTCAAAGGGGTCCTGCTCCAGAGTAATATAACAAGTACTTACTATAGGGCTTAGTCTGCTTTGGTAGACTGATCACTTTAATATACTATATATACCATAGTAATTCCAATTAAATAAAATGAAGTCTAATGAAATGAACGTTTCACTTTGAAAACATAAATATAACCGGTTTGTGTTCTTTACTACCGAAAATTACTTTGGCAATACCGTGGCTACATGTGCTACAGTGATGTTATCACACGTTTTATCATATAATTTTGTTGATAAGCGTGTTTATGGTGCTCCCGGGCACATTAAAACTACATCAGGTTTCTGGTCGTCGGGATGTCCTATGGTGAACATTTACATGGAGCTAAGTTACCGTGGTATTCTTGACCACCACCATACAGTCTCCACACCACAGCATACATCATTGTACGACGGTATCGCCACAGCACTTACAACACACACACACACACACGGTCCGCTACTGCTTTTTAAGTTATTCACCGTGGTTTTCAGTGCTGTTCTCCGTTCGTTTACTCTGCACTTACGTTATAGGTGTGGAAGCCCTGTCCGACTGCAGTGAGCACATAGGACTCTCTGTGTTTCTTATGGAAGCGAAGCACGTGCGCCAGATGATTCGAGTAAAGTCCCAGCGCGCGGAATCCAGAGAAGATCACGCTTCCTTTCTTTCCCGCAGACATGCTGCTCGCCTATTTTCACCCGTGGAATCTTAAATTTCACTGACTGTAAACAGATTCCTGATAAATGTCTAACACAGTTTCCTCCACATTTCTGTATCACCGGCGGCTGTTGTCAAACAGTGTTACACTAAAGACGGTTCGTGTGGAAACACCATACAATGGGTTCCTAGTAACTTATTCTCGGGTTTTAGCCGGTTGACAAACCAGCTTATAGGTGCTTTACCGAGGTTACAACATTAATCATCCCATTGAATTTATTTAAATATCAACACCTTTTTTTTTTGTTTGTTGCTAAACTTTGTAACACGACACACACACACAGAGTGAGAGAAACTGTTAATAAAAAAAAAAAACACACAAAAATGTACTCAAAGGCAAAATATTTTAAATATTTAATTATTTAACAAATATCTGAAAATAAAACATTCGTGCCGTGTACATTGTACAACCATCAATTAATACATTCATTCATTTCCAAACTGTTCGTCACATACGGCGTATTCCAGAGCACTGCCAGCGATCATCTTAAGACTTTCTGAGATTAGAGTAACAGCTTCAAACTTATTTAATTCATTAAATCCTTTAAAAGAAATCCACACCAGCATACCATGAAGGATTTCCTATAGCAGCTCCTAGGATGTTGTTGGGGAGGTTTATAGACACACTTATTCTAAAAAGAAAATTGCATGCATGTAATCACTGTTAAAATACATAAATATACCTGTCGTTTTATTCTGAATGTTAATATCAAATATTGTAACGCGACACATTTGTTCTTACACTGCTTTCTCGTATCATCTGCTGTATGTCCTGGAACACCAAACAGTTTCCCGTTAAAGTCCATTTAAAGATGCATCCAAAATGTGATTTTCTTTGCAACTGGAAAAACAAAAGGTAAGTGCAGTATTATGATTTGTTATGATAATATAATATATTATTTGATTAAAAACAAAACAAAAAACATAAAACTTACTGTTATATAGTTTATGCTACTGGTATAGTTTGCACAAGATGCATATTTCTGGCATGGGGAAAAAAATATATATATATTTTAACCAGGTCAGTAAACAAGAATGCAAAAAATATTAAACATGTAAGCATGAAGACGTACCTCCACGTGAGGGTATATTAAATTACGGGAATCACTCTGAATAGTCCTAAGGCACTCTCTCTTTTGTTCTTGTATCAGTTCTTGGTTCGACCTGACGAAGTGTAACGTGAGAATTACAAGCAACAGCTCTGTGGAAAATAAAAAAGAAAAATGATGAGAAAGACGAGAGAAATAATGACAACGGTAGAATAAACGCAAGGGAAATAAAGCATACCGAAAAGCTTTCTGCCGTCCATCTTCAAACACCAACACTTTGCAAATCGATAAAAGACACCTCTTTTTATACCGAACGAAGTTTTGCCTCAGATTATGTGTAAGAGATAAATGCTTACACATACGAGGACTTATTACATGATGACTCAAATCACGTCGCCCGTCTTCACCCCACACATATTCAGAAGAATTCCACAGATGCGACAGAAACCAAGCGTCGCAAAGCAGGTGTATGGATGGATAGTTTTAATACGGTTTATATCAATTCTAAGAACTGACTCGGGAAAAAAAATATTGCGCTGCAAAATTTCTGTGATGCTTTTATTGCGGCGTTTCGAATAAGGTTTGGTAATCATCGCTATTGCTCTCCCACATAATAAGATAAGGGGCGATGCAATCTCACAAAACCTTTGAATGAGATTCAAAAAAAAAAAAAAAAAAACTTTTTGAATATGTCTTAATTTGGCGAGCGGGAAAGTCTGGCCCAAATGTTTAATGGCAGGTGTGAAAAAATCCCGCGAGATCGATTGGAGCGGCCAGCGGGTGTAGATGCACGCTCTCGTGGAAAAAGAGGCAAAAGCTGTCCCTTTTCAAAACAGGGGCACATTTCTATCTACCTAAATGATACATATTTGTACTTTTTGGGGGGGGAAAAAAACTATACTGTTTTTGAAATGAAGGTCTTACGCTCCAGTAAAAAAAATACCCCAAGCTCATGGTCTAGATTCTACTTATCTATCTGATACAGCGGAGTCTAAAAGTAACCAAACCAGATTTATCTGAACATATGTCAATCGTTCATGTTGTGCATATTTCACTATTCACGCGTCTCTTGACCAAACTCATTGAATACGTTGCCACTTTAAACATATTTGTGAGGGTCTTTTACGTAATATTAAGAAAATATCTATTATTGATATTAATTACTGATGTTAAAGACTGATTTCATGCATCTGAAAATTAAAATGTATAGGTCACAATTAACATTTATTTATGCAAATTTCCCCCCACACATACAGCTTTATTTATATATTTAGTTAGTTAGTTATTAGTTTAAGTGTGTACAGAGTATTTGATTTTCAAGGCTTCCAGAAATTTCTATTCTTTTTTTTTTCTCCAACGTTTATTTAAAACAACGACTACTATTTTTGTCTTTTATTAAAATTTTATGTATTTATTTTTTTGCACAACACCACATAAAAGTGTTTAATGGCAGGTTTCCATTACTACAGCTTACTTGACATGTGACAACATGCCCCACTGCTTTTTTTTCTTTTTCCAGACAATAATGGTAAAAAATATCAACAGCCAACTTAGATATAAACCACTGTTCCAAACGTTGGCGTTCATAAGATTCACAATATCACAGTATTATAGTAAAATATTACTCTGTGTGTTTTCCTCAGCCATTAAACTACAGTTTTACCTTTAAGTGACGTACAATCCTTCAGAAATCATTCTATTTTGCGGATTTGGTGTCTAGGAAATATTTCGGTTGTGTTTCTTAATATTTTGTAATATTTTGACTCTTTAATGAACAGAAAGAGACAAATTTAATTAAGAGAAATCGTCTGTAATAATAGCTTTACTGTTATTTTTGATCATATGTATCTGCGCTGTTAGTGTAATAATTAGTCTACAGTCTGCAATATATAACCTATTTTTCATCTTTTTTTTAACATACATAACATGCTACGGCAATTCGTGATGATATTAAAAACGCAAAATCCACGCAAATCAGATTTTAGACATTTATTTTAATCATAGTGCCCAATAAATTAGAACTATTCACCCAGGAACCAGATTAGTTCTACACATGCATTCTTATGTAAGTGGCTTCCAATGAACTGAATTTTTTAAATCTCTTATATCGCGTTAAACCTGACACAAAGAAACATTTTCACTGTTTGAAACACTTGCACAAGTTTCACTAAGGTGCAAATAATAATTTAATGACATAATCTCTTTAAGAACTTGGCACAATGTTGCCAAAATAAACAATCACATTATGAAACTTAGTGGCCGTTGACGAAATGGAGAAAACAGCATGGGAGTATAATTACAAAGGTCCTCGTTTCAGAAATATTACACATGTTTTGGCTCCGATGGACAGTTCGGGGGTCACCGTAAGAATAATTTAAATCCAGTGCTGATGTGAAACATACCGATGATTTTGCATAAACGTATCGTGCAATTACCAAGACAACCAGTGCTTCATGAAACAAGTAGACTGACAGATCACGGGAAGAAGAGGTAAAGAGAACCTCAAAATGTCTGCGATTATCAATTCATATTAGGACGCATTTTTTGGAATGTCCAACTCAACCCAAAAAAAGGACCTTTCGGTGAATCTATGTGTTCTATTTAAGCGTTTCGCAGCAGCGTCGAGTAGATCATCTTGGTGATCTGCAGAACCGTGGCGTGAAGCGAGTACTGCACCACGATGGAGCCGAAGCCTTTGTAGAAGCCCATGGTGCCCTCCTCCCGCCGAATAGCATTAATGCAGTCCCTCATACCTTCATACTGCGTGTTGATGGGCAACACCTCGAAACCCAGGTCAGTGTTGTCGATGATGGTGCGCGTTCCCTGGATGTGCAGCCTGTGCAACACCGTTT
This sequence comes from Puntigrus tetrazona, assembly GCF_018831695.1. Taxonomy (NCBI): domain Eukaryota; kingdom Metazoa; phylum Chordata; class Actinopteri; order Cypriniformes; family Cyprinidae; genus Puntigrus; species Puntigrus tetrazona. The sequence continues at coordinate 24,108,500 of NC_056703.1, read as the reverse complement.
CCAAAGGAAACAGCAGCACGTCTGCGCACAGGCTGGCGGCGAAGCTGGCCATGAGCTCAGGGAAGTACGCGTCCAGCATCGACTGGACGGCGTCCGCTTGAGAGTCAGGGGACGAGTGCTTGGGCGAGCCGTTATTCCGACGCCGCAGCAGGTAAAGAACCAGCCGCTGCACGCTGGAACTGATGACGTAGTGGAGGATGCCGTGGAGAACCGTGGGGAACACCAGGTTCCAGAGGGGCAGGAGACGCTTGCTGTGAGGCACTCCCATTCCCATCACACGGCCGATGCCTTCTTTCACACAGTCCAGGATGCCGGGGTTGTCTCGGATTATTTCACTCTGGCGTGAGAACAGGATAAGAAAGCAGGAAATGAAGTTGAGCTGGGCGATGCGACAACAACCGCGTCGGCCGACGCATCCCTAATTTCAAATAAATGCCGTTTTTTTGCTGTTCTCTTTCTATTAATTCGGTTTTCTATTAAATAAAAAAAAAACATTAAAAGGTTCGCAGCTGTACAATTCCTACAGCAGATTCCAAACTGCTAAAGTCAAAACGAAATCAAAATCAACACCGTTATCAAGACTTTCCAACTGCAAGCAACTGCAAGCCCTCAGATTTTCCAATAATTATCAGATGCAAAGCTGCACACATATTGCTACATATTGGAGAGTAGTTACCCAAAACTGGTTTGCTCATTTACCACAAGATCTAATCAAACTGCATTTCCTTAAGCATCGAGCCTGATCACCGCGATATCTTTCAAGATGTCGTGTCATAGAAAAGTCTTTTTCCTTGTAAAAATATTTGTAATGTTTCATTTTTAAAATGATAATTGAAAATCACTTTTATAATCGAATCAAAATCTTAAACACTCCTTAAAACAAGAGCCATACACGCAAAACCGCAAAAAAATATTATATAGCTTCTACAGAATATATTGTATTTTATTTCATCCCACTTGGTGATATCTTCACTTATTTTAAGCATAAAATTAACTACATTTTTTATATATCCTCATTTGTATTTCTGTGCTCCAAAGCCCAGATCATGACAAATAGCCTGTAATGTTCTATAGAAAACTACAAGTATGAATAACCCTTACCTGTACGGTCTCTATGAGACTTGCTGAGTAAAACGGCATTGCAACCACATATGTCAAACTGGAAAAAACAAAACAAAACAATGATTTCACAAGATCAAATGAGTGCAGAAAAAGAGATAAGGAGAAGATTGATAACGTAAATGTCAAGCCTATGGAATTCCCTTTCCGTATACTTAGTTGTATAAACAACGTCCTGCATATTAAGCTTATTCAAACAGATCCCAGATATAGAAAGGTAAAATTATGACTCATTTAAGAGATAAACAACTTGCACCTTACAGCAGTTCCCAAACAATCGAGTTAATTTACTGTACTTCTCTACAAGAAAAGCACTGTTAACTCAATAAGGCTCATGTCTCAACTTACCCTTTTAGTACCAAGTGTCCCACAACTTGTTTAGGGTTCCACTTGTGCGATAACTCCCTGTGAATATATATATATATATATATATGATAAATGTTAGACAAGAGTTTATTTCAATAATGGCATAAAACATCATGAGAACTGATCAAACTAATTCAAATCATGCAAACTGCACGCTGCCACCCTTTATAGTATAGATGTAAATATAGTGTATTATAAGACTGCAAATCAAAGTGATAAATCTTGAAAGAATGGACCTATCAGCAATTGCTTACACTGTGTATATAGAGTGCCCTCTACTAATATTGGCACCCTTGGTGAATATGAACAAAGGTGTCTGTGAAAACAAATCTTCATTGTTTATCCTGTTGAATCTCAAAATTCTAATCTATCACTGAAGTACAACAACTGAATGTGGGGGGAAATCTTATTGTGAAATAAATGATTTCTCAGGTTCATATTGGCACCCAATTATTGCAATGTCCTTTTCCCAAGATAGCAGCCCTTAGTTTTCTCCTGAAATGCCCGAAGAGTTTGAAGAACCCCTGATACGAGATCAGAGACCAT
>NC_056703.1:23973969-24101469 GCF_018831695.1 Puntigrus tetrazona | reverse complement strand
TAGATTTTATATTAAAGGTCACTGGATGTATTTGCTTTATATATATATATATATATATATATATATATATTTTTTTACAAAAAAAGAACATCTTGTACAAAAAGAAGATATTTTACAAAAATCTATATTGAATATATTTGGCCAAAATCCCAAGTTATAAAACAGAAATGCCATGCAGACAATACTGGATAATTAGATGGCAATGCTGATCTAAAATGCTAAATGTTTGCTGACTCTCTCTCCACCATGCCCACATCTCAGACCTCAAATACATCAAATATTACCCCTTTTAGGCAGTTTCTGGAATAAAGAGTACTTATTGAAAAAAACAGAGGTCAGTTGCATAAACTTATCAGTCAGCATTTGAAGATAATTAAACAAGTTCAATGTTGTCTTAAGACAAGAACATATTTTTTTGGTTGAGGTTTTGATCCATTTAAAATGTTGATTACAACAAAATGATTCGATTAACTAGCAGCTATCTAGAAGAAATCAGTCTTACTTTTCCAATACAAATACGAGCTACCATAACATAATGTACACAGTTAAGACTTTAAAATATGACTTTTTCTAATAATATGACTTTATGAATGGGTAATCATGAATCACTGGTTTGACTTTCATTCATGAATGAAACACCACTGTGTTTGAATTTAGAAGCACAGCGGCTCAGTTATGATTTTGTTTAAAACTACAGCATTTGTAAAAATGATACGTTCTGGCATCTGGACTGTGGTCAGATGGCCTTTTTGTAAACTTAGGTTCTGCTTGCTTTGTGTTCTCTGTTAAATATCCGACTGTAAAGGATGTGAGTGGGACGCTGCAGCCATGGCAGAACTGTAGTGTAAATAAGTTTATATAGTTCTTTATTTACCTCTACATGATCACATGTACCCTTGCAGGACCCCCATCTCACTGCATCTAAGCAAATGTCATAGGTTTGCATTTGATAACAGAATTTGAAAGGTCATGACCCATTTTAAAGAAGAAAAAAAAAATAGTCGAAACTGTTTATGCATCCAGCCCCAGATCTGTATTTACCCTTGAAAAAGAAAGTTACAAATACCATTGTAGGACCATCCTTGCAAGACCCCTGCTCCCTTCCTTCAATATTAATAACAGAAAACATTTCTCATCGGATCTAAGCAATTCTTAGATCATATATTGATCTAAAAAAAGTGAATTGTGACTGAAAGGTAAGGATTTGCATTTCTTTTTGTTTTATTATATAAATACAGACTAGAATACTGCTGCTATGACGGTGAATTGCCAAACTGAAAAATAATACAAATATCAAGTATGATATAAATATAAATTCCAAAGTAATACCAAACATTATACTTTATATAAGCCTTTTATAATGCTCTTGTTGGATGCCATGGTGCTTAAATCTTACAAATTTATTCGCTAAAGTAAAATACTGTAGTACATTTATAAAAGTTTACTATACTTAGCTATATAGCTGTTCCAGAAAAAACCATGTTGCTATAGTTCATGATTCTAATAAAACGTTTTAAGAACCGGACCGAATCATTAAAATGATTCAAAAGAGTGAATCTTTATTCGAATCTGTTGTCGAATAATAAGGGCGTAGGAGCGAGTTTGTGATAACGCGCTCATTTACCTCATATTTACTGTAAGCAAAACTGTAGGGGGCGGGACATGACAGAAATGATCAGCGTGAGAAACTGCTGCTTGTGGGCATTCGTGTGATATACTCCCTTCATTATTAACACCTCAGTCCATGCACACTGATGATAAACTGTAGTCTCGTTACCCGACGGTGGAGCCGCTGGTTGGGCTTCGTCCGCTGCTCCAGGTGGGGCAGGTGCCGTCTCAAACTGGGGCGTGCGATCGCCAAAATGTAGGTTTCTGCTGCCAGGTATATCTGGAGGTGTGGTGACCCAGTGTTGGAGGTCAGAGCTGGATGAATTATTGAATGACCTGCCCGAATAACCCCCGCTGAATGACGGATCCTCTCTGCCCCTGTAACCTAAACCCTCAAAGCTGTCCGGCCGACGAGAAGTCATGCTGAGGGATCGCTAGGGAAACTATACTGCAACGACAAGATAGCTCAGTCGGACTTCCTACGATGTATGACCTACGTGATGCGATACGGTGTCATTGAAGACCAAGACAATCGAAAAACGCGTGAATTAATTTCTGGTCGACCGAGGCTGCTAGCGAGGATGGTGCTTTAGCAAAACAACCCAGCACCCGCCTGAGTGACTTTTGCCGTTGACAGTTTACTTCCGGTTTGAATGAGGGCTTATGGGTTATGTAGTTCATTACATTTACCAACGAATATGATAAAGACCCACTCCACACAAAAAAAAAAACAAACCGATTAAATTAGATATATCGCAACTTTCTCAATTCACAGGAAACAGTTTATTTGGGGGCTTAAATGTGACCCCGTGAACACAAAACCTTAAGTAGCACAGGTATATTTGTAGCAATAGCCTGCAATACATTATTGGGGTCAAAATGATAGATTTTTCTTTAGCAAATTACGTAAAGATCATGTTCTATACAGTAAATATCAATGCATATTTTATTACCTTTATTTAATGCAATTTAGCATTGCTTTTCATTTATTTATTTAATGCGCAATCAGATTCTAAATTTTTAAATAGCTGAAAAATATCTAACCAATTTTGATCATATCCTAACAAACCATACATCAATGCAAACCTTATTTTATTGACCCTTTGGTTTTGTGGTCCAAGATCACATATTGTGTTCACCATGTGTTCTACCGCGGTAATGTAAAAAACAAGACAGAAACAGTGTATTTAAAAAAAAATAAATAAATAAATAACATTGAGTACAACAATACACAAAGTCTAAGATAATGGTCATCAGGATACATACAAATGATACTCTGCGTAATAATAACCAATACTAAAAATGACACAATCCTACACCCTGATAGCATAATGCATGTATGGCCTCTGTCTGTGATACGTATTGCTTAAATCACCGTTTTAAACATACATGGGGTGCTGGCAAATTCGTTATCCTGCAAAGTAGGGATTAAATCACGAACCGATTCTTTTACATAAAGCCACGACCGAATCTTACGAACCGGATCTTATTGGTGATTCAAAAAGCATCTATGGCGAACTAATCTGAATCACCTTTAAATCTAAGTGTATTTTTTTTTAATGAAATAAGTAAACCTAGTAGCAAGAGGACATCGCTTGACAATGTATTTCTTAATAAATACAAAAAAATAATAATAATTAAAAGAAAACCCTAATCCGTGTAGCAGGTCAGCGGGGACGAGGGCGCCCTCCTCTGTTGATGGGCCGTGTTTACACCGGTTTGAGATGCAGCAGAAGCAGCATCCGCTCAGGAGCCGCGGGGCCTGCGGTAGGATAAGGCTTTTACTTCTCAATACACAACATCTCAATAATGACACGTTAACGTGCGACGGTCCGAGTGCCGTAGAAATACGGACGATGCATGTGAAGGTAGATCAATGCGCGGATAAGGAGATTCTTGCCGTTGCAAAAAGTTGTTTACTTGCTGTAGCGTCTGCTGGGTAGCTCGCAAGCTACGCGATGTTGAGTTTTATGTTTAAAAGCGACACCTTTCGTTATTATTGACCGTCGCTTTGGTGAAATGATGAAGCGTCCCGTGCTTGTGACCGTAAACATCCATGTGCTCGGGTTCGTCGTGCTGTGCTCGCTGTGACATTGAGGCTGATCTCAGCTGAAGGGGACATTATTATTAGTCCGAGCGGCTGCCAGGTTGTTGATCTGATTTTGTGCTTCATGGGATCTTTCACGTCTCCGGTTGCAAATCTACCTGATGTCTTTTGATAGCAGTACTACTAACGCATTTACGATGAAAAAGACTGGATCGTATAGTATGTTGAAGTCAGTGTAACTTAAACAAGAACTCCCCTCATAACGTTGGCATCATATGATTACGTTCTATAGCTTTAATATGAGTTAAAAGCACTCCATCATTTATCCCTCTATCCCGTACGCATTCAAAGACAAAAGTTTAGCTAGGATTTACATTGTGCTTTAAGTGATCTCAGTCCTTTTTACTCACATGTTTAGTTGGCGACTGCCTTCAGCATACTACTTTAATGAAATCAGGTTAGTAGTCACCCGAAAACATCAAGAGCGTCTCAGTTGTCCCTAACTGTATTTCTGCAATGCTGCGTCTTTGTGTTCGTATCTGTGTAAACATCTGTGATCTCTGTGTTTCCACTAGATGCAGATGGTCGTTGTCAGTCGGCGAGTCTCCAGATGTAGTTGAAGGAGCGTGACGTTGCCCCCGCTGGTCCACATACCCCCCACCCCCCCACTGCATGGCTTCACTTGCTGGTGTCTCACACCGCGTCTCCACGTCCCCAGTCCTGCACACCCTCATGCTGGGGTCTCAGGCCTCTCACAGACTGACCAATGACTGCCTGGATCGTTCTACCGGTCAGCCTGTCCGCTTTCTCCATCACGGGGATATGGATTGTGTAAGTGTGCATGTTAAAGGGTCCCTCCGTAGACGGCAACGCAACCGCAATGTTCCGGAAACGTAGTAAGGACATAGTTGAAACAGTGCGTGTGACGTTAGTTGCGTGAACAGCATATGTGCCCAGCAAAATTGAAGTTGAGCCGTCTTAATTTGTGCTCCAAAGATGAACGAAGATCTTACGTCTTTAAAGGGACTACCCCTTTAAATAGATAGTTTGAGCTAGAAGTGTTACATTTCATGTACTTATTAACAAATAACCATGACATGTTTTGTTCACTAGTTACGCCATGGCAGTAATGAACCACCATGTTTGTCCCGTTGAGAACTGGTAAGTTATCGGATGATATTTGATACACAAATGAACCTTTAACGTATCTACAGGATCTAAAGATTGCAGAGAAATGTGTTCCGCACTATCCACTTGATGCATTTCGTCACCTGAATGATATTTTCTACCTTTTTTGTTGTTGTAGGCTACTTTTTATTTGCAAGCTATCAGACAACAAAACAACAAAATCATATTTTTTGTTGTTAATCATGAATCAAACATTATCATTACAATATTTAGTCATGCTCTACGAAGTTAAATCCCAAATATCAAATCCAAGAGACCCACATCTTTCATGCTTGATTCTTTGCATCGTAGGTCATACAACTTAACATGCACAGAGGAAACGGCTAAGAGGGGCTTCCCAAAAACCTGCTGTACTCTTCAAGACATCCCCCTCATCAGGTGAGACTTCCTTTGAATTCACCACATTTTAAAGACCCCTCCTTTCAGTGGTACTGTTTTACACCAGCTTCTTGCGAAAAGGTTTCCCGATATCTGTTTTTCTGATCTTTCAACAGTAAATGTGGATGCTATCCACCAGAGAGCTGTCTCTTCAGTCTGATTGGCAATGTCGGGGCTTTTATGGGTAAGAAATACAGTTTGAGATTCAGTAAAGTGACCCGGATCACAAAACCGGTCTTAAGTCGCTGGAGTATATTTACAGCAAGAGCCAAAGATACATTGTATGGGTCAAAATGATTATTATTTCTAATGCCAAAAATCATTAGGACGTTAAGTAAAGACTATGTTCCGTAATGAATGTAAATGTATCCAAAACCTGATTTTTGATTAGTAATATGCATTGCTAATCTTAATCTTCTAAAATTATTCAGCTATGACTGGCTTTGTGCTCCAGGGTCGCAGATAACCAGATAAATTCATATCGAAGATGACTTCGATGACCTATTCTTGTCTTGTGATTTGTGTCAATATTACACTGCTTCTGTGTGCGTGTTCCTGCAGTGGTCATGGTGTGCATGCTGCGTTATGCTCAAGTGATCGAACACAGCCATCACTGCTGGACCAACACAAGCGCTTTGGTGTCCGGCTGCATTAATGCCCTGGGTTTGGTCATGGTGGGCAACTTTCAGGTGAGCAGGCGAGAACAGGCTTGTGCCTTCAGCCCATTATATCAGTCTAAATGAACTTGTATTTCTCTTTCTCCCCAAACCGTTGTTTTAAGGTCGATCACGCTAAGACGCTTCATTATGTGGGAGCGGGTGTAGCTTTCCCTGCCGGCTTGCTGTTTGTGTGTCTGCAGTGCGTTCTGACGTACCGCATAGCAGAGACGGCGCTGGACTACTGGATGGCTCATGTGCGCGTGGCTCTCTCAGCCGGAGCTCTGGTATCTCTGGTCCTCAGTATCCTTACCATGAGCGTTTACACACTTTATGATCGACCTGAAGACCGTGGAAGTCAAGTTTCAAGCATCTTATAGCAGCAGACATAGAGTAAAGCGAGTGAAACGTAAATAAGATTGTTCAATTTGAACAGATTGTTAACCCACACTCAGAATGAATTGAAATAGATGAATAGATGAATTAATACACTAGATTAATACAGTACAATTCCAGCAAAATACTGCATCACGGTTAACAAAGATCACGTTAAATAATGTTTAAGTTTGTTGTATGCGTTCCTTAACACGTCGTTCAAGGTGGGATCTTCTTCGTCCATGAAAGTTTTGTACTGCAGCATGCCGCGGCCATCTGTGAATGGGTCTTCACCGTCTTGGTCCTGGTGTACTACGGCACCTTCACCTATGAGTTCGGCACTGTCAACAGCGATACCATGATGGCGGCCTTAATGAAGCGCAGTCAACATCACCATCCGGGGTCAGCGGTCATCATGGGGGGTATTGGGAAGGGTGTTGCAATGGGATGCGGTGCCCGCAGTCTCAAGTCCCCCGGAGGCAGCAGCACTTCCACACACCTCAACTGTACACCCGAAAGCATCGCCATGCTTTAGGTTATAACCCCTACTCTATTCTCTCAGACCTCAGCACATAACTCCCAGAACTCTTCATCTGACTCACGGATTTGTGAAAAACTGGTACAAGCAATACGGAATTACTTGTGAGGTTACAGTAAGTTTACAGGCTTGCTGATTCTAATCTTACAGTAATGACCAGTTAGTCATAACTAAGGCGTTTTGCATGATATTTTGCGTTCGTGTGTAAGATAACTCAAAGTACAGCCCCAATAACCAGCACAGACAATTCCTTCACGTGATTCACGGGGGCCTCTGACGGAAGTGTTTTCATTTTACTATGTTAAAATGGCAATAACCCATCTCTAAAGACACATTCACACTAACGGGGAGAGAATGGTTTAGGGCGGTCAAGTGGATTGCTAGAAGGATTTCTGTATCTGGAAGTCCTGTGGAGTGCTCCAGGCCTGGAAACTGGGAGTTAGCATTATAACACGGTTTTATCTTCCCGAATATCAGGAGGTTTTTGGTTAAATGCATCAAATAAGATACGTGCTGAACACAAGCTCAATATATTTAACATTTTATATTACAACATAAAATACCGTAAATACCGTTTTTTTTTTTTTAAAGGCTAGTTCACCCCAAAATTCTGTCATTAATTACTCGCCCTCATGTCGGTCCTAAACTGCAAGACCTCCGTTCGTCTTCGGAACACAAATGAAGACGGATACTACCGTGATCAAGGTCCAGGAACTTAAAAATAATGTCACATCAGCGGTCACGAAGCTACGAGATGCTTTTTTGTGCGCGAAGAAAACCAAAATAACGACTTCTTGAGAAATCCATCTCGGCCTCAACCGGCAGCGTACGCTGTTCTGGGTCGGCTGCACCACGAGGATGCACTGTCCACATCGTTCACGCTTCGATAAGAGCGGAAAAACAACGTTTCCAAGTGAAGCAGTTGACGCGGAGCAACGTACGTCTTTTCTGTTCAGTGGATACTCTCCAAAATGGCGGCTGGGTGTTATTATTCTGCTTTTCTTTGCGCACAAAAAGTACTGTCACGTCTTTGTAAAATTACGGTTGAACCCCTGCTGACGCATGGATTATTTTAACAGTGTCCTTATCGTGACCTTATTTTAATGTCTTCTTGACCCTGGTAGTATTCTTGCTGTCTACGGAGGATCAGAGAGCTCTTAGAATTAAAGGTGAAGATGAGCCGAGGTCTTACGGGTTTAGAACGAAATGAGGGCGAGGAACCAATCACAGTGAACTAGCCCTCGAAGTTATTTGTTTAAAAAAAAGCTCCTAAAAAGAATCTGCCCATCTACTCGCTTTTACAGCTTCATCGTGTTCATAATTACTCTCTTGAAAACGATTCTCACTCAAACGTTTTAGTTTTGAAAGCTTTTTTTCTGGTTGCAGTAGGCTTTAAAAATCATAAAATGTGTGTTCGCTCGTTAGGATTATCGTCATAAAACATTCGCTAGTTCTGAACTTCGCTGCTCACTGAGCTTATTATCCAAAAGCCAATTAAAAAAATCCTATTGGGTGTTTATGGGGAAACCGGGGTGATGCTAATTTCCAGGCTGGCCTAGAAAAAAACGAAAAAAAGTCACCGCTGCGTTTCTCCACTGGTGGTCTGTGCTTTGTGTCTCCACTCAATTGCGTGCGGTTGTGAAAAATGAATGTGATTTGTCACTCGCGACGCCCTACATTGCCGTCGACTTTGGCCGCTCTGCCGGTGTCGATCAGTTACAGGACTGCCAGCAATACCGAGACACTCGTCCAGACAAAGAAGATAATTGGCTAAACCCATCCAACCTTCCGTAACCTGTTTAATCTGTAGAAACTGTGATTACGCAACGGGTCGAGAGCCGTCACTGTAGCAATGAGGATGTTGAGCGGAGCTGCACCAGCCGTTGCTGCCAATAGTCGGGTTGCAATGAGGTCGAGGTTTAGTCGAATAGCGATACTTTTTATTCCTACCTGAGATGCAGGTGGTCCGTGTTCATGTGTTCGTACCAGGTGCTCAGAGCAGATCAGGTGCCGCGGACCTTCTGATTTAGGAACCTCTCTGTGCAACCTTTTGAACGTTGTGGTGCTTTTGCCAAGTTTTTTCCGTCACTTTCGTCAAAAACCGCCTGTGTCAATCTGTTGCGTACCGGGTATCTTGCGAACAAATTCCTGATATTTTAGGATCACGAAACAAAGATTATTATTTTTGTTCATTTTGAAATATAAGGTAATATTAATCAGACTCTTTCGGGAGATTAATCGCGCTCTCGATCAGAGCTGTAAGATGATTAAACGCATTCAAAATAAAAGTTTTAGTTTGCGTAGTGTGTGTGTGTGTGTGTGTGTGTGTCTACTGGGTGTATTTAGAGACACATGCATGTATATATTAAAGAAAAATATGTTTTATATTAAATATATTTATATATAATATTGAATATAAATGTATATACATGTAAATATTTTCCAAATGTATACTGCGTTTGTGTGTATTTATGCACACGTAACAAATACACAGCACACACACACACACATTATTTAACCAAAAACTTTTATTTGGGATGCGTTTAATCATTTGGCAGCGCTACTCTCGATTCCTGTAGAAATGAAGCGTGTGATTAAATCGGAAAAGCACTGTACCCTTGAGCAGCCACAAAGGGGAAAACATGTACTTTATAGAATTTGTCTTTACTTGCGCAATTTTTTGCATTTCCCCAAGAAACCGAAAATTAGATTTCAAAGCTTTTGCAAATGCAAAGCGTCTCTCGGGGGAACACAAAAGGTTTTGCGAGTGAATGTATCGTGTTCAAACATCGAAATTTTGCATTTGCTCGCAAAACGTTAGCGTTGTCTCTTTTGTGTTGCCACAAAGGGGAAATGCAGTAATTTTTGCAAGTGGGTGCAAATGATTTTTGAGCAAACGCAAAGTTTCTCAGGGGTTTGCAAAACTTGAGTGAGAGGATGCATTCCATTCCTACGAAAAATATCACTCAAAGAACGCAAAAGCGTGCAAAAACGAAAAAAACCCGAGTTTTTTCCTCATCTCAGGGGGTTGCATAGAACGCCTGCTCAAGTTCTGGACGTGAGAAATACATTTGCACAATTCACAGAAAATGCAACGTGGTGTATATCTATATATGCATTTGACCATGAAAGTTCAGACGTTTGTTTCTCCACCGCGCTTCGTTTCCGTCACTTCGGTATTAAGAGAAAAGCGGAGGTCTTCTCCGTTTATTTTTTAGTGCATTATTTCAAATATTGACTTTTTGTAAATGATATGCATTGTCACGCAGAGCTGCTTGTAAATGAATGCCTTTAGCCGAGCATAATAGTATGAGTACTGCGATGAGACTAGGGTCTAGTCGAAATTATATCCAAATGAAGAATGCTTCCTAATCAGCATCGCGCCGTCGTTACAACCCCGCTTCCTGCACATCATTTTGTGATATATAGAAGTTTTCAGACTATATTGGAAATGATGTAGTGCGCTAAAGGGGGAAATAGGAGTATTTTTTATTTAGTGGACCCAAAATGTGAAATCCTCCACGATAAGCTGTATTTTGATGACACGGTATTTTAGTTTTTAGATGTTGCCCGTTCGGGGAAAGCGATGTTATATTGAGAGTTATTCTAGAAACCAATGAGAGTCGGTTATGTGTCGTATCCTAATTTATTCTTTGTAACGTCAGACGATGAAACCATGCAATATTCAGCTGTTCTGTTCGAGTACCCGCGAACAAGTATACCTCTACGAAAACCCTCTTCAGAGTTTCCTCAAAGAGCTGCTAAGACGTGCGTTGCTCTAGATGTCGTTTCTGTTCGGCGTGAAAGGCCAAAAAAACCCCTCACATCTGTGGATGTCCCGATCACGAAGCTCAATCAAGTCGGTTCCACGCCTCCGTTGGTTATTCACACTTACTTTTCGTTAAGTGATGTCTGTTAAAAGGGGAAGGATTTCGAAACACGGTAGACAGATGGAGCCTGATGAACCCGTGAAATGGAAACCGAAATCCATTCATCGACTTTCTCTTGAATTATGAGCCATTCTGCACGTTTCCTTATCTTTCACGATGTGAAATAAAATGTACCCTGATTTGAGAGACGCTGTTCGTCGAGAGGGTTGTTTGTGTTTGACATGCCAGCGATGAAAAAAGTCATTCGGGCGTACTTATTTAAGGGTGATATTAACTGCAGTATTAACCAGTGACAGAAATGTCAAACAAATAGGCGACCCTCGACCACCAAAAAAAAGTCATTTCTTCACATCAGCTTAATGCTGAATAAATGAGCTTTCCGTTGGTTTTGTTAGGATAGGATAATATTTGGCTGAAATCTGGGTGCAAAAATCTGAAATATTGAGAAAATCGCCTTTGAAGTTGCTGAAATTAAGTTCTTAGAATTGCATATTTTTATAAAATGAAGTTCTGATATATTTAGGGTGGGACTTTTGTAGAGCATCTTCATGGAGCGTGATCTTTATTTAATATAATGGTTTTGGGCATAAAATTACAATAACTCGTATAACTTTAGGTACCAAAATGGACCGTTTGGATACAAAGGTGTGACTTTTCTAAAAGTGAACGGAGAGAAGACTGCAAAAGATGAATTGTTGCTAAAATTAAACTAAGAAAAAATATTAATAAATAATAAATTTGGTGCTTATAAACGGTGCTTTTGCTAAAAAAAAATATTTTTCTTGTCTGCCATTGACAATGTGAGACACTTCACTTAAATTCTGTTAATTGTTGGCTTAACCCTAATTTATGCACGCCGTACTTGCAAAATGTGAATATACTAGTATAAATAACTATAGGGTAATAAAGAGAGGGAAATAAAATTACAGATAATTATATAATAATAATGGTAATAATATAATGCAATTGTGAATGTTGAATTTGAACTTAAAATACGTTTACAGATGAAATGCTGCCCTCTGCTGTTTATTCTTGCTCTGTGCATGTGCAAAAAAAAAAAAAAAAAAAAGTTTTAAAAATGTTTCAAGGGGAGAGCTTTCAAACTCCAACAGCCAATCAGAAAAAAATACAGCCTTTGTTGTTATCTGAAAAAAAATGACATCAGGATATGTAAAGAAATTTTAAGGTTTGTGGTTACAATTAATTTATTTTAGCTACATTTAGATATTTTTATTATTATTATTATTATTATTTTTGCTAAAAGTTAGCCAGCTCAATGTTTATTTAAAGGTAGCTAAAATAAACCGATTTTAACCATTTATCCTAAAAATGTAGTATTATTTCAGTGCACAGTCAATATAGTGCATGCTTAGCATTTAGAAAAAAAAAAAACCACTGTAAAAGCTCTGCTTTGAATACAAGAAGGTGTTCTGGATGAGCAGCCCTTATTATTCCCCTCCTCTGTTCGGTTTACTGAGAAAGGTGATTAAAATAGAGCAACACAAATCAGTTCTGGAAATTGTGGACAACGCAGATTTCACATTGCATTGGTTTCGTATTAATATTTTGACCACTAATATCAAAATGTATTTACATAACATTTCAGAACACGACAATATAGAACACAAAATATAGGCTAGTGTCATGAAAGCGAAGCACGCTCTTAAATCCTACAGGTTAAGATTTGTCGTGTCCTCAGGTAATTCAGATGAATGAAGAGAATCGTTTTTGCATTCCTTGTGTACGACGGACTTTACATTGATAAACGGGAAAGATCTCAGTAAATCCAGCAGAACTATGAGCTTTCCAAACACTGTTGTTACTCGTCTTTATCCAGTTCAGTGTTGAAAGATGTTACACCACAGAACACAGTTCGGCTCGAGTCGGCCTTATTAAACGACTAGACCAAATAAAGATCAAGAGAACATGAGGCACTAAAGCCGATTCAGTGATAACAGCAGATTTTAGTACATTTATGCATTTATTTTTTCACATAGACATGTACATAGGTGGTAAATATATGGTTGTGAACAAGAAAGCGCTTAGATACAATCTCAGGTGACTACTAACCATACAAAAAAATGACAGTTCCTTTCGTCAAAAGGGTACTGTGCACTTGACCTCAGAAAAAGCCCTTGCTTTTAATCATATCTCCTTGTGTTGACATACCAAACTAGAGGTTTTCATGAGGAATGTGTTTTTCTTGATAGCTTTTCCTGCCAAGTCATGTTTATATGACAAAAGTGAAACTAATGAGCTTTAGTGAACGCGGCACAGTAACATTAGACATGCATTCCTTAAGGGGGGAAAAAAAAAAGGCTCGCTCTCAAGCCATTACAAAACCAGCTTTCTTTGTTCTGAGGACGACAAAAATATATTTTGAAACACAAAATGTTGAACTTTACCTTTAATTGTGCTGGAAAATGTCATTTTAGATCAGATGGCACTATAACACACACACACACAGTCGATATCAGAAACTGTGTCAAATGAAAATAGCAGTGCAGGTCAAACAGATTTATTGCTATGGCATTTCTGTGCCGTTATGCGCATGCACAGTGTGTTTTGAGTGACCGTGTCCATCTGAAGTGGCGAGCATGGCCACCACGACGGCCAATATAAGAGCAGCTGAAATCAGTACAGTGACCACGAGTCCTTTATTAGTCCGCAGGTACCGCATCTTCTGGCTCACAACAGATTCCTTACATTTTTTTCTCTGAAATGAACACAGAACATATGTGAATCGGCTCTTTTAACACAACGCTGAAATATGCATTAAAGAGACACTTACGGTGCACTGAGGCCTTTCAGGTTTTTGATTGACGTCTTTGAGTTCTTCTGATTTATTTTCATTTTCCAGCATAGCAACTTTCACCTCTTCTGCCTCAGTCTTATCATTCTGAATATTGTCCTAAAACAGTTATCGACAGTTTAGGGTCACGTGTTTCATACATGTTTGCCTCTCTGATGCTTTTAATACATAAAAACCTATTAGAAATATAACATTATTCATTTTTGACAGAATACATACAATTACAAAAATAATTTAAATAAATAAATTATACGATTAATGTAAGAGTACAGTAATAGTTCTGGATTAGCAAATTTCAATAATAAAAAGACCGTATAACTTTTTATAGTATGTACTGTGCATATGCAATCAAAAAAATTGATTATCTGGATTATTTTTTTGCATCAAATGACAACCACGACAATGACTATCATATATTTTAAGTAAGGTTCAAATGTCGTTTTTATAAGTGGTATTCATATTTTTTTGAGCCTTAAAGTGCAAATGGTCAAATAATGCGCTCAGTAACCTGTACTGTCAGCTGATAATGTCATGCCTTTATTGCAATGACAAGCAAGTGTTTGCCTGCATATGAGCAAAAATGAAAGCACATTGCGCGTTAGATTACCAAGCGGTTTGGCAATAATATGCTGCGTAACGTCACATAACGGTATTTTATAAATACATCTCAGTTTACTAGAATGTTAGAGAAATAAGCTATTCCATTTAAATGTGACTGAATGCCGTCGTTCTTATTGTTTGCATGCATATACTCACCATACTGCAGCTGGAGTCTGTATTTACAGAAAGAGTGAATGAAAACACAGGTGAAGTGAGAGCAAAGTCCGTGTGTGACACTTCAAGAAGGTACGCTCCTCCTCCTCACACTACTTCAGCAGGGCCTCGTCCTTTATTTGCTTTAGTGTTTCCACTTCCACTAATCACTGGCTGATTCACTGAAACGCCATGAATAACAAGCTCATTCTCAGGAAACATTTATCGTTTCATTTGAAAGGGTTCCTGTAGGCCTTTTTTTTTTTAAAAAAAGAAATCATATGTTCTCACCTCAGGCCACAACATGGCTAGAGGTACGAGCTACATTAGTCAGTAATAACACAAGTTCGGACATCTGTACCTACAGCTGTATGATTTTCTCTGTAGGGGGGAGTCACGTTAATACTTTCCTTACTTTCCGTTTAAGGTTTCTCTTTCCTGTTTGATTCAAACATCATAGTCATATTCATTCTCTTATATTTGAGGAAAATGTCACATCATAGATGAACAGAAAGCAAACAACAAAAACATTTTTATGTCATTTTTTTCTTCCACAAAATGAGGCAATGTGTCTTGTAGTGACATTTTATTCAGTTTGAATTTATTCAGTGTTGAAATTTGTGAAACATGTTTCCGTGAAGAAGGCGGCTCTACGAACGTTTCAAGTTTGTGAACTTTAATGTTTATAAATGCTCCCCTGGCAACTGTTTTGTTTGTTGCGATTTGTCTTTCTATCTTTTTAATGTTTCGTTTTTTATTTTAATGTTGTTTTCTTGACAACACTTTTTTTTTTTTTACGTAAAAGGTAGGTTTGCGCGACACGGTCGTAAAACGTCGTGAAGTCGATTCTGGAATCCATTTTGAACACGTCATTCCGTAACCGCCGCGTCACGTGGTTTCAGAAAAGCGTGTCGTTTTTACGATATATTTTGCATATTTTACATTAAGCAAAAACAATTCCGTTTCATATGCACATAGATTACGTTGAATTTGTCATATTTTTTTATTTATTTAATTAAACGTTAATTTCAACATCACAGTGCCGGTCTCTAGTTGGCGCAGGTGTGGCGCACGCTGGTGGTGACGTGCTGCATGAGTCCAGTCCGCTCTTGCAGATTGACTTCTTTAGAAAGTGTTTTGATCTAAATACACATGCACGATGTCAACAAACGGCAAGACCTCGAGAATATTGCAGTTCATGGCCCCTGGTGAGCGCCGTCAGTTTGGAATCGAGGTAACGTTAACCTCACTAGAAGATCAATTTACAACAGAACAATTCACATCTCTTCATATGTTTTTTTTTATATGAGATTTATATTAACGTTACTTCTCTACAACGCCCACAAGACAAAGCGAGCAGTCTAGAACTGATTGAAACAATGTAGAGAACTAGTTATCCTCCACATGTCATGTATTTGGAGGTGGCCACAGGCTTAGACTTGACCTGATGTACTACTATAAATTTATTGTTATTATAATTTTTTTTAAATAATGTTAAATTAAATATGTTAGATGGTTAAAAAATAGCTTAGCTCAGAACATAGCTTTAACATTAATTAAGAATTTTTTCGGAATTAATTCATTTTGTAGCAGTTTCTTCCTTTACCTTTGTTTTAGACTCCATTCCAGCGTCTGGCTTGGCAAATGCAAGACATATTAGGAGACAGAGGGATTCTCAAAGAGGTGGTTCATGCAGGAGAAGGTCCACCTGTACCCAGACATGCCTCTGTGTCAAGTAAATGACTGAAATGGACATGGTCTAACTTCTTGCTTACGATAGTAAAAAATGCAGAAATAAATTATTCTTAAAATATACGTACATTTCCACTCAGAACTTTGGTGTCAGTGTCATATGCTAACCAAGACTGCATCTATTTGCTTAAAAAAAAATATATATATATATATATATATATATATATATATATATATATATATATATATATATATATATATATATATATATATATATATTCTAATATATTCAACATTTATTATTGTGATGATAAAGCTAGACCTAATCATTCTAATATGCAGTTTGACGCCTTATAAGCATTTCATATTACCAATGCTAAAAAAATCTGGTGCTTATTATTTGTTAAAACTGATATTTTATAAAGATTCAAAATCTAAATCCGTTGTAACATTGTGCATTTCCTAAACATCGAGTTTAAACCGAATGCCTCCTTGTTGAATAAATGTATACGTTTCCTTAAAAAAAATACTGTTATGGTATAGATTATCTTTATCTTCTCATAAGCTGCCAACATGAACTCATTGTATCCACAGTTCATTTCTCTGGATTCATTGAGTACTCTGATGCACCATTTGAGACAACCAGCCACCTTAAATATCCACGAATGATGAAGCTCGGTAGAGGTAGGACGGAATCTGAATTCATCCATTAGAGCGATAATCAAGTTTCTCCTGTATAATCCTCTTATGTGTCTTCCACCTCTTTCCCCATAGATGTTACTTTGTACGGCCTAGAGCTTGGTCTGCTCACTATGAAGAAAGGCGAGTTTTCCCGTTTTCTTTTCAACCCCAAATATGCCTATGGGATCCTCGGATGCCCCCCACACATACCTCCATTAGCCACAGTCCTCTATGAAGTGCAAGTCCTCGATTTTCTGGACTCTGCACAAGTGGATGAATTCATGGATTTGAGTATGGTAAGAATGTTACGCATTTAGCTTGCTCATTTCATTTTCTCGGTTGTGCATCGTAATTTCAACATTGTTCCTCAGGAAGAGCAGAACAATGTTCCTCTGTCCACATTTCTGAATATACTGGACACGCAGCGGAGCTTCGGCAACCTCTGCTTCAATAAGAAGCGCTATGAAGATGCTCGAGAGCGATACAAACAGGCATGTAAATGGATAAAAGGAAAAAAATGTGTTCTCATACCTATTCAAATCAAATCAAAAGATGAGAACGTAAAAGTTTAGGGTTTTTGGGGGTTTTTCTCCATTTCTTGTATTCAGTTTATACATCAAAAAGTTGAAAAAAAAAAAAATTACGAAAAGAAGTTGATTGCCTGTCATTTTTGCGTTTTCTCAATTTGTTTTTACAGCGTGATAATAGGCTCTTCAGTAATATTTGTGTCACTTCTGTTGGCCCATGATACAGGCCATGACACTTTTGCAGAATCGTGAGCTGGTGGAGAAAGAAGAGAAGAAGCGTGTTGACGAAATGAAACTGCCTCTTCTGCTCAACCTCTCACTCACGTACCTCAAACTGGAGAAACCCCAGAAGGCCCTCTGCTACGGTCAGAAAGCGCTGGACATCAGCCCTCAGAACACTAAAGCTCTCTTCCGCTGCGGACAGGTGAAGAAACATTGCTCTATAAAATCTATGGGCTGTCAGTTGAGTTAAAATTGTAACAGAAAAAGCTAATCAATTAATTGAACTGATCACAATGATCTATTTGCTGAGAAAATCACCCAAATCTAGTGTGTTTTCAGAACATCTCTGCATTGTTCCTGAAAGAAGGAGTTATATTGGGTTTCTCCCATTTACACCATCACTGGCCTACAGCAATCCTTGTTACTATTGAGTAGACCGAGTGTGATGAGTCACATCAGCATGCTTTGATGAGCAGAGAAGGTCTATTATCAATAGTAAAATGATATATCATGCACTGCTCCGAAAATGAGTGAGATCTGAGTGGGTCGCCCAATCTCACAGAAGCCCCTTATTAGGGGCTTTTCACATAGGATATGTTTAATTCTTTTTTTGTATTATTGCTGTTGCAAGCAATGAGCTCAATGCTTTTCTTTTCATTGTGTTTTGACGACTTCTCTTTTTTTACTGTACGTTCATATGGGGTCAGAACTGGCTCATTAAAAGCAGTGTGTCAAGTCAGAATTGCTGTGATAGTGGGACAATTCCTCATAATTGATCAAATTCCTTACGATTGGATTTACTTCTGATTCCTGGAGCAAGATTTCCGTTTTATGGCATTACTTCTGTATAATTTGTACCGAATGAGCTAATGTAGCGTGTGTTCTTTCATTCGTTCTTTTTCTTTCTTTTCTTTATTTGTTTGTATTTATTGAGGCCTGTTTGGAGATGACTGAATACGAGAAGGCACAAGATTACCTTACGCTCGCTCAGAAGAAAAAGCCATTTGACCCTGACATCAACGCCTTGCTGAAAAAGCTCGCTATGTGAGTTTGTCTCGTCTGATCATTTTTGTCACGCGTTAATGTGAAAGCTAAACAAATCTACCGATCTTCCGCAGCTGCTACAAGGACTATCTGGACAAAGAGAGAGACATGTGCTCCAAGATGTTCCCGGGTTTTAAAGGAATGAAAAAGTGAAGCGCTTTTACCATTTCTCAAACCCTCCAGATGGACCACAAGTCGGCAGTATAAACCCAACAAATTGTAATTTTGGTGTGAGCTGTCAACATGGCCTAAAATCTTGTCCTACTTTTAATTGCTCGTAGCTCACTTTTATTTTGCATTCATTCGTGCACGTATTTTGTAACATATTATGTTCTCTATGTTATTGTAAGATAAGCTTTATCATGACAGACGGTCAGGGTTTTCAATACTCTATATGGAGCATCAGGATGCCTTCCAAGTGTGGAGCTGGATTGTCAGAAGTTGCTTTTACTTTTATGTTCAATTTTGAAGTTAGCTTGAAAACAATAAGTTGTTACGCCTTGCTCATAGTTTCGAAATTGCTTTAGATTTGCGTGGAGTTTAATAATACTGTATAAGATAAAATATACACGTGCTTTAATTTTGTTTACTGTAATAAAAACCAAAAAACGTCCATATGTGTTAATATGTGTCCATGTATATATAAAGTTGATCCTAACGCGAGTCTTGTCGTTTTTCCTCCCTGTGATACCAGACTACAACAGCCCCAAAAATATTCCGACACCTAACGCTTCCTAAAAATGTAATCTCATTATCGCCAGATATTAAACCATGTTGTGTCTGCAGAAAAAATTCTGCACACGTTTTCTTGGAACTAATTTCACTATGAAGTTAGTTCTCAAGTTCACACGCCTAGCTCATCGCATTTACTATGTTAAAAATAAAATAATTGACAATCCACATTTGCTTTCCAGCCAAGTTTTCACTAAATGTAGCAATGTATATTGTAGGCTAAACAAAAATGCAATTGTAAACCGCATGTTGAGACCAGTTAACAAGAAGTTAAGCAACATAGCTTTACGTTTTTATGAAGGTTTGCGCTAAAACTTTCCATGTGGATTAACTGAGCTTGTCTCAGTATGGAGTTCTAAGGATGCCTTCTTTCAACAGAGCCAGGATTTTGACCACACTGACCTACAATATTTAAGAAAACCCACACAAAGAGTGACGTTCCGCTACTATTATATGCAATAGTCTCGTCTGTGACTGCATGAGCAGTTAGTCTTAAAATAAACAAGAAGTCTGGAAATCCTTGGACTACAGGCAAGTTGCTCGGTTTCTCTGTCCTTGGTCATTTTAATCCAGTCCATCCTGTCTTGTTTTTGCTTTTTTTGAGTGTTGCTCTACTGACGTTTACCAGATGTGAAAATATAATTATGTGCTTTGGGTTTTCTCCTAAACTAAGCTTTTGGTGATCGATATTCAGTTAATTTTTTTTTTTTTTTAAACTGCTGTTTTTCCAAAGCAACTTACAATATTTTCTAGATTTCTAATTTTCATTTTAATGTTTTGCCTTACAGAATGTTCAGCCAAATTATATTGTTCCAAATGATGCTAACTTCTTTTTTTTTTATTTGTGTATATACATTTTTCCATGTCACACCATTCATTCTCAACTACCCCTATACAGTTACTTTTTGCTCATATAAAGTGTAGTTACATCATCTACCAACAGGGGCTGACAGCTGCATTTATTGTCGCAGTAAGACAGAGGCATTTCCTCATGTACATTGTCAGAAAAACTCTAGGTCAGAGACTACCGTCCATTGGATGATAATAGAGGTGAATGCAAACTTGATGTAAGAATGAGGCAGGTTTAAGCATACTAAATAATTCAAGAAGTCCGGCCGAGTCTGTCATTTTACTTAAACGTTCTGAAATTTAAATTGAAAATTACAAGATGGAAAAAGTTAAGCGTTCATGCCTGTATTTTTACTGAAAGGTGAAGTATGCTGTTTTATGGGAACGCAGGAATACTTTTCAAACAGTGCACTCTTACCACCGCTTCCTCCATTGTATAATGAAAAAGGCAGTCGTTCACTGAACTTCCAGACAGAAGTTGATACTCAGATTCCTTCTCTTTGGCTATACCAAGACTATAGAGTTAAATATCAGACAGTAAGAAAGCAATATTAAGATTGTGTGTGAGAGAATCAGTGGTATGTCTGGATGGTGCCCACGATTTTGCCAAGTGGAACATATTCCTGGAGCAGACTCCTGTTGGTCCTGAAACAACATTCCTATCAACCAGTTAGAGCCTAAGTCTCAGGTTTGGGCTTGAACAACATTCATATCAACCTACAGTGTCATTTCCCCCTCATTTTAGATTAATTAATACTTAGGAATGTTATACCAAGACCAGGAACACAAGGTACTTGTGAATTCACACCGTGGCAAGATTTTGCCAAGTAGGATGTGTTCCTGGATCATAAACCTTATTGAAATAGAGTCAGGGTGATGATCGGGTTATTAATGAAAAAGGGATGAGGATCCAGGAACACGCAGTCCTTCCTGGGTTACAGGCACCTGCGTGCAAACATGAAGCAGATCCAGATCTCCAAGTCGAGCTGATAGCAGCTGAGACAAACACCCCGGTTGTCTCTTCTAGTCCATGCATGTTTGGAGAGCTCGTATGTGAGTCTGTGTGCATTCAGTATGATGTGAAGGATGAGCTGCCCTGATAAGATGTTCTGATGGCCACCCATCACAGGCAGATACGATCAAGAATTCCATCGACAAAGTCTGAATGCCACAGACCGGGAAGCAGTCTCCAAGAATAAGGTTTCATACGTGTTTAGCATCATGGCAATTGGTCTTTCACAGTCATTCAAGTGACGACGGCACTCAAACTCGGGTCCAACAGATCCTCGGATTAGCCTTTGTGGAGCTCTTCCAGGCTAAGATTCACTTAAGCAGCTGTTGCATATAGTCCACTCTGGCAGTCGTGCAGACGCGTCTGGCATCTGTCTGAAAGGCCACAGTGTTCTACAGTGAATGACATCCAGGTGCTCACGTCGGCGGTCAGGTGTCAGAGGGGTCAGGGAGGAATATGTCCGGTGCAAGATGGTCAAAATGCTATTAAATCATTTGATTGTTTAGTACTAGCGAGTCTTGATTTACATAAGATAAAAACTGTCACACTGTGATAAGGTTTTGAAAAACTTTGCTTCATTATTGTCACTGAAGGTTACTTCTGCAATAGGATACAGATTAAGTTACTGTCTTATTTTATTAAAATAATGCAACTCATGATATTTGATTAGTTTTTAATTGGATGCCACCACAAAGTCTTTAGCAGCTCTTTTTTACACCGAGGTTATTCTGATTTCCAGCATCGAAATAAATTCGCCGTGGCAACTCAAATGTAAACCCCTTAAGTAACTTTAATCACATGCCTACCATGCCCTTGTTAATTTTTTTGGTTTATAATTCTATTTATTGTGTAATTAAATGACATAGTGCCACTTCGTAGGAGGAACGAGGAGAATGTGGAATAAATCAAAGATATTCAAATCAAAGAACATGAAGACATTTAACACTAGATGTAGGAAAAACTGGGCTTAAGGAACTGAACAAAACCAGGCTAATTGGGAGAACACAGGTCGAATCGAATGGAACTCAATGGCAACAGGAACGGGAGCGACCAAATAAGGGAATACTCAAAAACGAGAGAAAAAAAGTCAAGGAGTGCATGGGAAAAAAACAATCCTGAAACTCCCCAACACTTATTATTGTCATAAGTCATTTTTGTTTGTTTTGTCTTTTGAAAGTGAAAACTATGAATTACCGTTTGATTTATGGTTGAAACAGTAAAAGAACATTACCAGAAATCCCTGCTATTATATTTTAGTTCAATTAGTAACATTTTAGGCGTTACATTCGGTGTTATACATGTATTATCATGGTGTTCAAGCTGATTCAATATAGTGTAGAGGATGTGGCGTGGCGTTACACCTGCAAAATGTAGGCTACTGTACAAGAGTGATTCCATAATAATAGAATTTTATGATGAGTTTCTTTATTTAACAGTTCTTTATTTTATGGTGTTGTATGTTTAATACAGAACATAAATCCAGTTACTGTCCGAAACAAAATTATAGCTATTCTGCATTTGATTTCCTTAACTTTTGTTGGTACAGTCAAGAAAGAGATATTACCAATCACAACTGATTTGACTTCCTGTTCAACACAGCTTAGTAAAACAGTAGCAACAAATGCTAACTATGCCATTTATGTTTTGATGGCTCCTTACTGTTTGTGTAAGTGGGTAGAGGGCTGATCCTGCCCCCTTTTTAAAGTGGAACTGCCAAAGTATGTAACATACCAACAGTACAGTTATTGTTGTTAAGCTTCATGCATATAAAGCTTCCTTTTTAAAAGACTACCTCGGCCGCTCTATAATTAGTTACAGATCTCGCTGCATTTCCCAATGTTTTAATTCAGGCTTGCTTCATATAGGCCTATTTGTTACACAGCAAAATTAGCTATTGCGCAATAAATCCCATTTTTATCTTGAATGATAATATTTAGTGAGACCGGAATGTTTGGGTTATCAGGGCATGCTGGGAAGCTGCGTTGGGCACAGTAACTCCATTTAGTTCTCGTTGGGCCCTCTGGGTCACTGTTTGTCCTGGCTCAGGGCTGAGGAGGTGGTATGATGCCCCATGGTCGCTACAGACAAATTGGCGCCCTTAGATGTTGAACACGAAAAGCCAAAGGGTGTATTTTTTGCGTCAGGAATATAAATGCATGGTCAGTGTGATGCTTTCAGCCCATTACTCTTAATTTAATAGCACTGCTAAAGAACAACACGACAAGTTTGATTGCCCTCTCGTTTTAAACAAAACTCGAAGAGGTCTGAATAGTGCACTTAGAAAAACATGCCAGCACTTCGATATATTAGGCTATACGTTATAAGTTATTTTAGCGCTCTATAGTTACATGAAATAGTTTCGTATCAAATGTGTGTTGGCCGGCTAAACACTTGGCTAGCTAAAAACCCCACAACCATCCTGCATGGTTTTAACAGGCCAATAGAGGCTATTATCTGTTGCCTCCAAATGGACACGTCGTACTGCAAAACATCAGTTTACTCAAAGCTGCACACAGCGAGTCTGTGCCTCAGGTCTATTTCCTTCATTTTCTACATTTTATGCTCTCTGTTCCGCAGCGACGCCATTATTATTGGTCCTTAGAGCTGCGATGGTTAGAAATAGAGTTCGGCTCTGTTTCAACAGAATATTTCTGGCCTCTGATCAATATATTTTTGTGTACAGCCCGATAGCCGTGAAAACTGGGGTACATGCGGTGTAATTCAGATTTTAAAAACGGTATGCATTTAACATTTAACACTGAAGAATACCTTGAGAACACACTGAGAATAGTCGAACGCATTGAACACAGTCATGACATGCACCATTAGGTGTGAATCTCAGGAGTGTGTCGTAGTAACAATCTTTGGGGGAAATCTCTGTGCGTGATGCCATGTTCAGATAGTGGTGAGGTATCGGCGCTATCTAAGCCTTGTTCAGGCAGGAAATACAGGTTTAGGTTTTTTTTCCTTTTAAAAATATGTGTATCATGTGTATCACACCGATTAAAAATGAACATATTACCATCCATTTAATAGTTCAGTCCATTTACATTGTCTTTATGTAACTATGAGGGTTATGGTTTCTGCTTCTATTCAAAGTTTTCAAAGTCTCTCATTTTAATCTGCATAGAACAATATATTTCATTTAGCATCAGGATTATTCAAGAAGCTTCAATGTAGGTTTAAAAAACAAGGCGTGAAATTGCGTAGCACAGGTAGCCACTGCCAAAAATACCCTATATGTTTTTCTTCTTTTTTTTATTTTTTTTCTCCCCTGCATGGAAGAGAAGAATGGGCTCTGTGTGAATATGGGCCCCGTGTTTACGTTAGCCTATAGCAGTGACTGGAACAACGGCACAACAGAACAGAGAGGAGAGAAAGTGCGACGGGAGGTAAGGGGAAAAAAGCTAGGGCCACGGCGTTGGAATAGGAGGAGAATAACCAATGCGGTTTTTGAGTGACAGATGATTAAGAAATTGGAGTGGGATGACTTTCTTAAGCTCCAAACACAACACGCTGATGGGCGGAAAGAGTGCCAAGGTCTGGAGAAAGACATCACTGATCGGCACCCTGGCAGGTGGGAAATAGCATCTCACCATCTGACAGGTTTTCGGGGAAATGCACGGTTGAGAAGTGTAAGGTATAATCAGGGGGCTCTACTCATACCGCGGTTTGTCAGTCAGATTCTTTTTGTTATTCTTTTTATAATGTAAATGTTTTATAGGCGTAGCAACCATTATAACTGAAGAAATCTTTGTTTACAATTAAAATTGATATGATGCTTTTTGACAAGAATAAATAGTTAGAAAAAACAGTTCTAACCAAAATCTCTCCTTCTCTCTCTCTCTTTTTTTTACCATTTTCATCCACCACATAAGAGATAGTGTATCACACGCACACGCACACACACACACACACACACACACACACACACACACACACACACACACATCCATTTCATTCCATTTTTTGCAAATTTTTTTGGTTTGTTTTACACAAGGATAACACTGATAGGCCTGATTTATCAACATGAGTAAATATGTATCCAAAATTCACAATATGGGGGAAAAATGTCCCTAATGAGCTTCTTATTTTTATTCTTTATTTATGTTATAAGTTCATCAAAAGTTCCAATCATATTTAGATGAATGGCATCGAACTACATGAAATCTGATTTGAAAGAGCACTTATAGACACACAAATCAGATATGAGATCAGTTATCAGAATCCATCTGGATATTCACAAAATGGATTTGGGATGACAGTCTGAACTAGGTTTAACACTGTAGAAAAATAATGTTTCTTTTTTCTTTCTCTGAGTAACAGACTCTACTGATTCATTACTGGATTGCTCTGTGTTTTAATGGTCTATTCATAAGGTTGATTATTTGTGTCAACTTTAACCAAGTGCAGTTAAAAGTGCTAAGTCTGGCCAGATTAGTTCTTAAAGACAGTCTCTTCATAGCGGCTATGTTTATGCAAAGGTCCCCTAATGTGAAATGCGAAGGGGTCGGCTGAACCACTGAAGAATAAGCGAATTATTTACTTTTTCATAAATAAGAACATAAATGTGTTAATAATCGAACGTCAAATCTTTTACAATCCCATTTCGTTTCATATATTTCACATTAAAGCAAAACAGAAATAGTTTTAATGTTCAGAATTTTTTATTCCAGTATTTTTAGAAATATAGAAAACTGAAGATTCTTGATACAGAGTAACAAAAAAAAGTTTACACAATTACCTTTTATCGGACTGAACAGACCAAAGCCTTGTTATTCCCCATTCCAACTGAGGTTTACAGGGGAAAATGAAATATTGCTCCCTACTTGCTGACACCTCACCCCCTCGACCCTGGCTATAGTGACTACCCGAGTCCTTCCAGCCAACACAGTCGAGGTACTGGCACGTATCAGACAGTATGTCACGGACTTTCTGCATATGCTCCACCACAGTCTTTGAAATCAAGCCAGTGAGATGACATCTGACTCCTGTTCCCATCCACACCGTATTAATAGGACTTGTTAGGTGTCTGTGACTTGCTGGAAACCCAGGCGGGGGGAGGCTGGAGTGTTAGGCTGTCCAATTTATTTTAATCTACTGGTTAAAGATACACACTGAAAACCTCGCCATACCTGTCACCTAACTATATCCTCTACATACAACCTGGAAATTCCTGCAGTGTTCTATCATCAAACAGCTGCTTTTTTGATGTTCATGCATTTTTAAGCGTGGCTTATGGGGCTTGTAAAGTGTCCCGTGAGGGTATATAAGCCCAAAACCTACAACTATAACAAAATGAAATGCATAGCACCCGATTCATAAATTCATAACCCTGTGTGGGCCATAGTGTTGTTTTCCATCATTCGACAGCGAGCGTGTGTGTTTGAATATTCTATAGTCCTTTTTTATATATGCCATGTTTTTTTTTACGGCATGTCCAGTTGAGACTTTAATGCTGCAAATTGAGCACAACCGATTTATTTTTCAGAAAGTATTCGCTTTCCTTGGCATCCTCTGTTGTTCTCATAGTTTGGACGGGCCAGACTGCCAGAAAGACTGCGCTCAAATAAGAGTCGTTTGAAGACATAAGGTCTTTCCTGCCTCGGGCTGATGGTTAGATTAGGAATATTCATGATCATACCGCACTCATACACAAAACAGAATGAGATCACTCATGTCTGAATCATTCTAATTCAGATTTATTCAGGATAAAGAATTGTTATACTTAAGAATTAGTGGATATTAGACTATGGCCCTGCTCCCGGTTTTAACGATTTTGAATCGTATTTACTGTTAATTGATACTGATGAAAAAGATCGCTTTCATGCCAGTTTAAGTGAGCAAATAAATAAATGCACCTGTATGATGCAAAAGACATAAAAAAATGGTAACCCCACATGACATATAAAAATCAATATAGACAAAAAAAACTAAATAGTACAACCTGACTGTTTGGATCCCACTCATTATGGATTCCCCATAATTTTGGCACATTTTTTCTTCCTTTACTGACTGTGACATTTTGGTATCATTTGTCCTAATTAGCCTTCTAAGATGCTTTTAGAAAATCTGTTAAGTGGCATGATCGTGCAGTTCCCAGCTTTAATGGCTGCATTTGTATCTCTGACTGATTGTCCGTGTAGATGTGATTGCTCTGCTTTTATTTTTTGCTCCATTCATTGAGCATGAAGAATAGGTTCTTTCATGGCAGACTTGTGGTCGTGGACGTGGAAAGCAGCGCTTAAACAGCTCTCAGCCAAAACAAAAACTGCCGCCAAAAGGAATCCCATTACATTTATACGAGCGGGAAATTGACCCGTCAGAGTACGAGAGAACCGGGGGAACTGATACTCTGTATTGCAGTAACATGTCCAGTGCGTCTGAGAGCTGAGTTTAGGGATAGCAAATGCCCGCACCGAGACTCTAGAGGCACTCCTCTTCTCTTCTGTTTAGCATGAGAATGGTAGAGAGATGGTCCGTGCCACAGGTGGTGCTTTCCCTACCATACACCCCAGAAACGCATAAGCAGGCACTAATGGTGAAGTGAAAACCTCCTGGGCCTTGTATGGACTGGAGGATGAACCTGTAGAATTGGGTTTGCGAGTAGAAAAGGATTTGTTTGGCAATGGCATTGGTGTCACCGCACACAAACAAAAGAACCGAAAACAAGGGTTTTGAGGGCGCAAGGAAATCTGAGATATATTTGTGCATCGATTCTCCAAACTACTTATACTATACTGCAGGGATGTTGGAATCATTTATTTGAAAGCACTGTGGCAATGAAACATTAAATGTGCATGCATGCGTTTGAAACGACTGTTTAAATAGTGAAAACATGAAAGCATACTTCGTATTTTACACACACTGTACATAAAATGTCATACACTACTGTTTTAGAGTGAATTACAGCTTGATATAAATGCATTACAGGCTATGATGTAATATACTAGTATAGCCTATCGCATTTCATCAGGTGTTTCAAATGCACTTTTAAGTGTCATATAATGCAATGCCTCAGTAGTCTTATTACGTGGTAAAACAATAATAATAATAATAAAATAATAATATAATTGTGATCCTGGACCACAAAACCAGATAAGTAGCACATGTTTAGGTTTTTTTCTAGTTGCACATTTATTTATTATTAGCTGTCAAATCTATTGATTATTCTTTTGGATAATCCTCTCTAATGATATTAAGTAAAGGTGAAGTTCCATGAAGATATTCTGTAGTAATAATTATATGTATATTTTTTTTTATTATGCACTGCAAAGAGTCATTTTTTTTCACACGATGTTTGAACAACAACAACGAGACGCACTTAAACACTCGAGCATTAACACTCGGCACAAACAAACAAAATGACTATTTTACCCATTTGAATCTTTTAGTTGGGAAAAGGGTACCCTAGGGTTTTCCTACATGTCAGCTATCCGTTTTGCTGTAACTGTCAGTGATTTATCGATCACCTCAACACGTCTCTCCGGCAAACAAACGCAGCTCTGTTCTGCACGAGCGCTCTGTGTTTTTATAGCATCGTGGAGGAGGTGGAGTGTTAGGAGGAGCCTGTCAGTCTGTCACCGATCAAGAGCCCGTTTTTAAGAGCACAACGAGGAGCGAACGGGAAGCGCGATGTCCCCGCGCGTGGAGCCGCGTAACATCGGAAGACGCTTTCAACCCGTCCTGCTCGTTACTGAACGTTTATTCTCGCGGACGTGAACGGGAACGGTCAACTGAGCGAAACTCTTCTGAAAAGAGCTTGCTGTGAAGGGCTTTAAAGTTTGAAATGCTATGCCGGCGCACGAGATGATAGTTCTGACATCTGTGATTGATTGTTCGGATTAATCGTCTTTGAAAGTTCTTCCTTCACTTCTAGACGTTTTGGATAGATATATTATAACCGAATCACAATGGATTTGCTGACAGTGACATGACAATGAAGATTTCCAAACTGAAATATTTTTCTTCTTTAAAACAACTGGACGTTCAGTGTCAGTTACTGTATGATGAAGCATGAATTGAGTTTCTGCTATAAACAAAACATCATCTGCATGGCATTGGACGTGCTAATCGTTTTAAGACTTTCTTGAGGTTATCACAATGGCCCGTCGCGTACAGATCGTGATTGTACTTTTCCAGCTGATGATGGCCGGATCTGCACTGGAGATTGGAGCGTATGATTTGGAGCGCGGCCGTCCGTCAAAATGTGAGCCCATCACCATTACCATGTGCCAGGGAATCGGCTACAACATGACACGGATGCCCAACTTCATGAATTATGAAAGCCAAGAGGAAGCTAGCGTTAAACTGAACGAATTCGCTCCTCTGGTGGAGTACGGATGTGATGTCCACTTGCGATTTTTCCTGTGCTCTTTGTACGTGCCAATGTGCGCCGATCAAGTGTCCGCCACTATCCCAGCGTGCCGCCCTATGTGCGAACAAGCAAGACAGAGGTGTTCACCCATAATGGAACAGTTCAGCTTCAGGTGGCCGGACTCACTGGATTGCTCAAAGCTGCCAACCAACAACGACCCGAACGCATTGTGCATCGAAGCTCCTGAAAATGACACTCAGCCTGAGACTAAGAAAGGCGAGGGAATGCTGCCAGTACTTCCGAGGTCCAGGGAACCCACAGCAGGGAGTGGACGTACCTCAAGCGGCCTGCGGTCCTGTGATAACCCGGAGAAGTTCCAGTACGTGGACAAGAGCGAGTCATGCGCGCCTCGTTGCACCCCTACGGTGGATGTCTACTGGTCTAGGCAAGATAAGGACTTTGCATTCATTTGGATGGTGGTGTGGTCAACGCTTTGCTTTGTTTCTACAGCATTCACAGTACTTACCTTCCTCCTGGACCCCCAGCGCTTCCAGTACCCCGAACGTCCCATCATCTTCCTCTCCATGTGCTACAACGTCTACTCGGTGGCCTTCATCATCCGTTCGGTGGCTGGGGCTGAGAATATTGCTTGCGATCGGGAAAACGGAGAGCTATACATCATCCGGGAGGGTTTGGAGAGCACAGGGTGTACCATAGTCTTCCTCATCCTCTATTACTTTGGCATGGCCAGCTCCATTTGGTGGGTCATCCTCACCCTCACTTGGTTCCTTGCAGCGGGACGAAAATGGGGCCACGAGGCTATCGAGGCACACAGTAGCTACTTCCATATGGCCGCCTGGGGCATTCCTGCGGTGAAGACCATAGTCATCCTCACTATGAGGAAGGTGGCCGGGGACGAGTTGACGGGATTGTGTTACGTGGGCAGCATGGACAGCAATGCTCTCACTTTCTTTGTCTTGATCCCTCTATCCTGTTATCTCATTGTTGGGACTTCTTTCATTCTCACGGGGTTCGTGGCGCTCTTTCACATCCGCAAAGTCATGAAAACCGGGGGCACAAACACCGAAAAACTGGAGAAGCTCATGGTTAAGATCGGAGTCTTTTCCATTCTCTACACGGTGCCTGCTACTATTGTTATCATATGCTATTTCTACGAAAGGCTCAACATGGAATACTGGAAGTTCCAAGCCCTGGAAAACAAGTGCATGTCCTTTCCCGGTCGCAGAAGCGAGGACTGCACCTTGGACTCGTCGGTTCCCACCGTGGCCGTGTTCATGCTCAAAATTTTCATGTCATTAGTGGTGGGCATCACTAGTGGGGTTTGGGTGTGGAGCTCAAAGACGCTTCAGACCTGGCAGGGGTTGTGCAACAGGAGGTTGGCCGTGCAAACAAACCGCAAGCCCTGCTCCAGTGTCAGCTGCAGCAGCTCCCACTGTCATTACAAAGCACCGGCTGTGACACTTCACATGAATAAAACAGACATGTACACAGACAGTCCCACGCACGTTTGAGACTAAAAGCCTCCTCTGTGAAGCCTTGCACAGACTTTTGAGGCCCGTATCGTGATGAAACGCTCAGGTTATACGAATGCAGATCGGTTGTACATTTGTCGGGGGTGGCATTTCGTTGACATAGCAGAGGTCACCTCAATAAAAACGAAAAGGTTTGTCGTACGGAATGAACGCAGCAAATTACAGAATGCTTTATTTATTGTGGATATTTAAGTATTGCTGGTTGTATAGTTTTGTACTGTATGTGCTGTACTGTATATAAGGAAGAGTTTTAAATAATTTTACAGTATGTTATATTTTTCTCAAAAGAGGAACAATAAAGCATTTATTATAATGTATTTTATCTGTTAAAGTTTGTTTTTGTTTAGTGATAGAGGTTCTATGGTTTTACTAGCGTTATATGTTGCATATAAATCTTTTTTTTAAACATTTAATTAAAATAATTTGTAATTAAACCTACCATAAACCATAGGTTTATTAAAGATTAGTAGGTATATTTTTCTATTAAGATTATAAGAATAATTTTCTATGCCTAGTGTCTTTCAAATTCTAACCGAGTACAGCGATTTTAAAATATAAAACACTGAAAAGCAGGATCAGAAGTCTCAGTCTAATTCTTCTGTTAACACATCTGTCTATCACCAAATGTAAAATAACTGATTATGCTACAGCTGGATCCATTTATATTTACAGCTATCAACAAAACCACACCATTTCTAACCGGGCCAAGTTGCATTAAAGTTACAGTCAGCTAATAATGATGCTGCTATAAATGTATGAGGAATTAAACATGTTTCTTCGATTCCTTTAACCTTAATTGATTTCTTAAATGATGGTTTTCTTAACACACAATTCTGTGGTCAGCAGATCATGAGACGCTAAAGAGGAGATATGTTTAGAGTAGTTTTACACTGATTTCATGTCTGGCATGATGCGTTTGCGCAGTTTTTGCGAACTTAAACGATGAGCTATGAAATAGATTTAGGAATTGTACTTTTTCATTTCCAAACAGTTTCAATGCAGACCGCAATGTTATATAGTATATTTGTTACGAATATCCCTAGAATAACCATTTTAAGTTCCTTTATTTATCTTTTGCACTTTTTTCCTGTGTCTGTGCAGATACTGTGCATGGGTTTGGCAGGTCTCAGGCGTTTGAGCTTAAACTGCTGTTACGTTTGGTAGTAAAAAAAAAAAAAGGCATGTTTGTCTTGGAGCTTGTAGCCTAAACTTAACAGTGCATTAACCGCATGTAGCAGTCTGTATAAACCTAATTTAACACATGGCTGTTTTCAGTTTGCAGGTTTACAGTGCAGTAGCGTTTATAAACAGTAGTGTCTTAAGACAAACCAGAGCCTGCTGCATCGGCCAGCAGACTAGGAAAAACTGAATGAAATGTTAATATGCTGGAAGATGAATGTTTCATTCCTGTTAAATATTACCAAGGCATTACTCATTTGGCAACATAGATGGTTAAAGCTGTGCTGTTAAAAAAGAAACATAAACATAATTCTTGACTATGGATTTATTAACGTTTAATACGATTACGGAATGCTTTGTGTTTTTTAACACTAGAACGCATTTATTCATTTAGCAAACACTTTTATCCTATGAGTGACAATGCAAACACACAAGATGAAGATTGAGAAGCAATGAGAGGGAACAATATTTGTTTTACTGTACAATATTCCAGGTCTACAGTATAAGAAAGAACGGTACACGGGGATATTATAATTGATTGATAATGGTTTTTAAATTCTTTGCAGTTACGCAATTACAACAAAGCAGCATTTATCTGATCGAAAATACAGTTAAAACAAAACATTACACTATAACATAAAACAATATGATTACAGTTTAATATAACTGTTTGTTTGCTGTAGTAATTTTTTCCGAATGTAATCTATTCCTGTATTGGCAAAACTGATTGTTCTGAAGTCATTTCTCCGGTCTTTCATAAATCTGATATACTGGTTTTGTATTAAAGAGCTTTTCATATAAGCATTGAGTCGTGCTGCTTTGTTAATTAATTCTAAATTGATTTATTTAATTTAATTTAAATTCAATTATTTCAACGTCGCGTTATATTAAACACTCTTTATATTAAATGCAATATTTATTATTTATATTTTAATATTATTAAATAAGATAGAAATAATGTAAAAATAATGAGTAAATAATATATTTATTACGTATATAATAAAAAAAGAAAAAGTAAATAAATGTTTTCATTTTAGCGTGGTCAGGGTGCTCTAGTTTACCTTAAATCTTGATAAAAATTTTAGTAATTTCAGCATCAGTGCTTCTGCTAGAATTATGGTTTTAGATTTTCTTTTTTACTGGTAATTAATTTGTGTTTACTGATGTTTGGAGCCTTAAAAATCTGAAATCTGCCAGCGCATTAATGCCGAAAAAAGCTTTCCGTTTACACAGCAAGACACAGTCACAGCAACACAGTTCATTATTTTGCCCATCAAAACCCATGGTATAAAGGCCCCATTGTACACCTTGATGTTTAAGGTTTTTAGTTCTATTTTAGGCAAAGCACAGTCAAAAGAAACCCTTTTTGCCATTTGAGTCCATTATCAAGCGAATGTTAATGGGCTTGTAAGTGAGCTTGAGAATGGACAAGATAGAATAGCCTTGTAATTGTCTGCTAGTTTAGAGGAGAAGCTATGTGTCTGGTAAAGGGAGGATCATTAAAGCATCTGGGACTTTCCCTCCTCTTAAAGAAGCCAGAGGAATCGAGAACGGGGATAAAGGAGTGGTGCTCGTTACTCTCTACCCCATGGGTAGTATCCCGTTCCTCATCATTTGATGTGGAAATGAGGCTATGGTAAAAGACCATTGAGAAGCTGTTGTCACCAAAAGGACTTTTCACCGAAATGCTTGAGTCTCAGCCGTGAGTGTTATCCACACGGCCGTGTCCCACCTGCCCAACACACTCACACTCGTTCTCTGTTTGCTTTTGATAAACAGGTGACATTGGACTTAAAACTCAACAATTTGTCAGGGTTTTCATATTTGCGGGGCTGGTAATAGGTGACATTCCTATAAAGACATACACCTTGCACATATATAAAAGCAACACTTAAGGAAAATGACATTTCAGGAAGTTTACATTTATGTTTCAAAATAAGTAGGATTTGATTTAGTAACGCTTTAGTTAACACTCAACTACTGTGCTAACAGTAAGGTACGGTAGTTATGCGTAATTACACGCAACTAACCCTAAACCAAACCCTAGTTCTAACCACATATGTGACCCTGGACCACAAAACCAATAGCCAACAATACAGCGTATGGGTCACACTGATTGATTTTTCTTTTATGCCAAAAGTCTTAGGATACTAATTAAAGATAATGTTCCATGAAGATATTTAGCAAATCTACTACCATAAATATATCTAAACTTAACTTTTAAGTAGACTATGCATTGATGAGAACTTAATTTGGTCAACTTTAAAGGCAGTTTTCTAAATATTTAGATTTTATTTTTGCGCTCTCAGAGTTGTATCTCAGCCAGATATGTGAAGTAACGTTGTTGAGAGTCGACATTCAGGGACTGTGTTTCGAAACGTACTCATTCACTATTCCTTACATGAGTTCACTAATATAATCCGAGAGAATGAACACTAATGAGTGAATCCAGCCAGTGAGGAACAGCAGAAATAACATCAGTCTGGTCAATAACGCGAAGGCCGTTGTAATTCTTGCGTTTCTCTTTCATTCAGTGATTCTGTTTGTTAAGCAGCTGTTTATCCCTAATGCTCAACCATCGCTTCATTAATCACAGAATTATATTCTGTGTTTTTTTAACACTCTGCAGTGTGCACGAATGAGTAGCGCTCATTTCAGATTTTGTCGCAGGGTTTAAAGGGTTAAAGATGTAAGATGAAAAACAGCAATAGCTGTAATTTAACAGCAACAATCTATAATCCATTTGCACGTGTGAAATGCAGCAGTCAAACAAACAATTTTTACTGAAATATTAGTGAAGGTCTGTGAACTGATAACGAGAGTAAACTGAACTGTATTCATGTGTTTTTGCTTTGATCTGTTAGATGAATGTAGTTTTGTGGTTCACCGTTTGTGCTGATGAGACGCAAACACTGATGTTCTGCTGCTTTATTTAAAAACACTGCGATCTGAGCTAAAGACATTTTTTGTTATTTAAAGTGTTTTCTGATTTATAGAGAATTTATTTCCCTTACAGTACTAACATCACAAGAATACTGGTATTTTACACCCGAACTGTTCATTTCCATTGTGGTATGACAGAAAAATGCTGTAAAAATAAAGAGCTGTAAATTAACGGTAGAAGGCTGTAAATTAACGGTAAATCACTGCCAGAAAATACCTTCATTTAATGGCAATTTTTTTTACAGTGTGGCACTTTGATAATGCATTTTTTTTTTAAAGTGTAATAGTCTTTTTTTAGACAAGAAGGTTAATAAAGGAGTTGATTTATTCTCTTTGATAAATGTAAGAGGTTATTTTTTACATATCATTCTGTTATCACATTCCTTGGTTTGGAAAGCGCTTAGAAGATTTACACCACGGCGATCTGGATAACATCACAGGAGTTCAAAACAAATTGCCGGATGGTGAGGAGGACATTCCTGGAGATTTCAGAAAGCACTGTTACGTACCGTCTAGCGGCCCTTTATGAATTATTAATCCACATTTTTCTCTCTCATCTGAGTTTCTGCGTTACGACCCACTGTCGATCTCCTCTCAGATACACAAAGCAAACAAGCTGTATTTGAGGAAACCATCGAGCTGAAAATGAGATCATACGTTTTCGCAAGCGTTATTTCTGAGTATAAAGCATTTGTTCAATTCTTGCAGGTGGAACCACACGAGAAGAAGTTTGCTTAGCTTTAAGGTTTTGCGTTCACCTACTATCACAGAGCAATGTTTTGCACTTTAAAGCGTTCATTTTATTTGTTGCATGAATATATGAACAATGTTGGATTCTGCCGCGGTTACAATTCGCAGACAAACAGGCGTCGGTGAACTTTTTTTTTTTTAAACTGCGTAGACAAAACAAAATATAGCACTGTTTTGACTTTAAGACCGAAAATGTATAGTGTGTGCTCTTGTAAATGGAAGTAAACCCAGGGGAAAGTAAAAGTGCCTAATTAGTAACATTAGCGAAACATGGTTTTTATATGGATCTCTGTTTACAACGAAAGCTCATAAACAGGCGTCCCATGGCAGTTGTGTCAGTGCTCTTGTGATTAGCGAGATGAGACACACGTGTCCAATAAAGCGGGAAACCCCCAACTGGGGCATATGCTAATGGTTACCCCCCTAAAACTAGTGAAGTAGATACATTGGCACCTCACGCTGGTTTCCCTGGAGCTCTTCGGACTGGTTGGCGTCACCAAAGCCTGGAACAAGACACACACATGCACATGCAAACAGTGACTCGGACCGCTTATTTTCCCCCGACTTGGCGAGTTCACTCGCATTGCCAGTTCAGGAAGAGGCAATTGGTTATTAAATTGTCTCAAAATGAGGCGGCCTGGTCATTTTTTGTGGGGCCCAATAGGACTGTGAAATTTTGTTCTCTTGGCTTAATTTGCCATCTTCTAAAATTACATTTTCCATGATTATGCTGCAGAACAATGATGAATAGCAATAACCTTCAGTGCTGTCCATCGTAAAGCTTTTAAAAAAAAAGTCATGCTATACATGTATAACCATTTTAATATAAGTGAAATGATATGCTATAAGTACGGTAAATTACTTTAAAAGAACATTTCTAAATAAAGACTAAATAAAGTTTATTTAGGCAACAAAACCTGCTAGTGCACCTTTAAAATAACTTTAGCATGCTTTTAAAACAATCTGAATTTAATTCAGGCATAGTGATTTTGTACCTTTAATTGCATGAAATGTATAATTACATGAAAATATATAATAATTAAAGTGTATTTGAAATGTATTTAATTCCACTTTAGAGTGTTTTGACCCAATTACGTAGGACATAATATGTCATTTAAAAATGTAATTAACTTTAAAAGTAATCTTATAATTGAAATATAGTTTAAGTGTCAGATACTATCAAGAATTTCTGTTGGTTTCTCTTATATGACTTTTATTTATATTTGTCATTAAACATGTAATGGTTTTGCATTTCAAATGTTATACCAAATAACACTATGTACTCCGTTATAATCAAGTACTTGACATTTGCTTGCCAACAAAACTTTTTATTTGACATTATTACAAAGTGCACCTACTGTAAGTTTGATGAGTAGCATGAAAAGCATTCTCTCTTTAAGGTTTATATTGCCTGCGAGTACAAAAATCTGCTTGTAAGATTTGAGGCAGACTACCCCCATTAAATGACAACACCGTGCACATAAATTTCGACCCTCTTTACCGCATCGGGAACACTCCCACTTGCAAAAAGCAGCCATTGTTTGCATCGTGATCTCCCTCGCGTGCCCGTCTGCCCCTGCAGATCAGTGGAGTATGCTGGAGCTCGCACTGCTGCTGATTATGAAGAAATATTGCCATGACCTCATTCTCACAACAGCTCATGACTCACACATCACTGAGGATGAACATTGCATTCGGTCATTCATCTTATTGGCATGCCATACTTGCTTCAAGGTCTTACATGCTTGCTGTGATACAGCTGTCTTTCAATGCGATCTAAATAAGCCTTCTTAAAGCCATTTAAAGTTGGATTTTCTTTGGGGTGGATCATATCAACGCTTCAGTTGATGTTGCCGTCTGATCTGACAACATAATTAAAGTGATTAACCGCTGTTTGTTTTGTTTTTGTGCGCGTGTAAATCTAAAACATATTATATTAAGATTAAGGCAATCATCTGGCAAACTTTGGCAAATCGAGTGATTAGTTCTTCCTCCCATGAGCTCATATACCAACCCTCCTCGGTTAATTCACAGCCGCCTTTCAGGTCACTGGTAGGACAGAGAGTGGGAGTGAAAGTGGGAGGAAGATGACGATGCCAATAGCATTCTCGCAGGTGCCGACTCCGGTACAATGAAGTCCACAAGGATGTGGTTTGATCTCCACACCACACCCTGCCTCACTGCTGAGTAACTGGGAAAAGGCGAAGCCTGATTGACGAGGCCAGCACTATTTGTGTTTGCTTAAGCTAAATTAAGCACATGTGGCCATAATCTAACCCCTCTGCATCAGCATTTCACATAGGGACTATCTACTCGGTTACACTGGCCCTCGTCTGGTATATGCCTGGTTTGGTCTGATTAGCGGTGGACTTGTTCTTATCTAAAGGTATGCTGCTTAAACAATATTGAACCGCAGCAGGAAACACGTCGAGCCCAATTCAACAGTTCTAGCAAAATATGACCCCTGTCATTCACACGCTTATGTGTTTGTACAGAAGATGGATTTCAGTATTGGTGTAGCTTGGATAGTCCCACTCTTGTCGTTTTATATTCACGTTTTTAATTTATGTAAGGTTTATCATGAAATTTAATTGCTTTGTGTTGAATACAGTTGCCATAACTGCCATAGGTAACACGAGACAGTGTAAGCAATCTGCTTAAAAATTATGGATGCGCTGTTTCGTTTTTGGAATGAAAACCTAAATATCAATGGTATGTGGCAAACATGGTACAAAATGAGTGATATACTCCAGATCATTTAATGATTAAACACAATCACCTGAATGTTACTAGGACTGCGTTTCACTTCGTGTTTTAATGCCCTTTTCTCCTAACTCCTCCATTTTTTGGACTTGAATGTATGTTATTGCTGGTGTTGAACAAGTGCCCACAACTAAAGCCCAATTCCTTGATCATTTAAAATGTACTACTACTACTAAATTTCCTTTTTTTTCTCTATGACTTTCTCTATTTAAATACAGTTTTATTCCTTATTTTGCTCCTTCTGCCAAAATCTAGGGGTGAACCAGGTAATCTTAAAAATATAGAGATGAGCTGGTTCAGGACTGGAGCTAAACCCGGGCAGGACGTTGGCAAAATTGGACATTTCTGTTATAGTTGAAATGAAAGTAAAAGCTCTTGAAGCTAGATATTTCCCAGCCAAATAAGAGTTCATACATGTAGAAAATTTCCCCAGACCAAGTGTTTTTGACAGTGTTGGCTAACAACATGGGTGTAAACTAGACTAAAAGCGCAGCAACATATATAAAAAGGTCAGAAGTACAGACAGTGTGGCATCAATTTACAAATCCGCTAGAAATAACTTGCTTCTGCAAACCCACTTGGGGCCTGTTTGCATTTTTCATGTTGAAGAAACCCCTGTAGTTGTATTAAATTACATTATATATATAATATAAATATAGTGTATTTATTTGACTTTTATTTTACTTTATATATATATATATAATAAAAGTAATTTTGACTTAACTGTGAAGTTAGAAGTTCTCTATTGGATTGAGTAAACTAATATGGATATTTCTGTCTCATCCAGTGGCAGACAGTTAGAACACAACTACCTGTTTGTCGGGAAAAGGTGAGATAGCGTCCAAAAATTCTTGATTTTTCAGTCACATTACTTTACTGGACAGCAATCAGGACCCCTGCCAGATTTGCCGAACAATAGTCACATCAGATCTTGTTCTCCTCCCAAGGTGATTATTGTCCTCCAGGGATGCAATTGATGATGTCAAATGTCGCCGAATGAATGTTTGGAAAGGTGTTGCTATGTTGCATGAAAGGACTTTGAAACCAGAGCTGACATAGAGTGGGATCATGTGGATGAAAATGGAAACGGTTACCAAATATGTACGTTTAAGGTCAGTCACCAACAGACAAGGACGCACTCATCTTAATATGAACTCTGGAATGCCGCCTGCTCCTATTATACCAATGTAAACAATGCCTCTGAAAGTGTCTACACACTTGAGCATACTCGCACGCACCCAGCATGACTTTACATAATTGCTGCAATAATTCCAACAGCATCAACTGCGCAGTGGTGATGCAGACTCCATCTGCTTGAGTGTTTATGGGAATGGCAACATGTGCCAGCGTCCCACAGGAGTCCTCTTAAACACCCTCTTCTCTTGACTGGTCAAGTGGTTCGGTCTGGTAGCCGTGCTCCTGTAACTCCTTCATCCACCCTGAGGAAAGTTCTGATCTCACCCAGCGGGCCATAAAACAGTTTGGCGCCAGACTCTACGCCTGCAATTTTCCTTTAACGCATCTGTCAGCAGGAAACCAAGGCCAGATTAAGAGGACAGTGGGCCATGTCTTGTTTGTTTCCATGTCATACCCTCTATTCTTTCAGCTGTTACTGCTCTTACCACTAATGCTCAGCTATGACAAAAGATACCAGGCTCTCAACAGCACTGTCTCTTTGCCCCTCAAAAGCTAGATATCTCGATTTTGTTTATTTGAGCAGGAAAACAGTTCTGTCCTGGAATGACTCCAGTTTTCGTGGATGTTCTTTTTGTGAAGTAACAGTAGTGAAGGTTTTTGCATTAATGTCAAAAAAAAAAATGCTACAGTCTGCTAGCAGTCTGTCAATGAAATACTAGTCAGCTGAATTCTGAGTCACTACTAGTTGTGATTCCAGAAGTCTAGGACTTGCTGAAAACCTGGAAATAAAGTTAGTGGTGGGCAATAACAAAGTACATTTGTGTGCACTTTATCAGAGTATTTTGCAACATGCCAAGGCATCTCTAATAGGAAGTCTTATTCTTGAATGGAAGACAATTTTGTCCTTAGACTCGGATATTCCACTAAATGAGTTATCACTTGCACGTTGTGTAACAATGCACGTGAAGGCCTTGATTTAAGGTTTGCTTCTAACTTTTAACTAATCTGCTGAGTTAGTTTTCACTATAAAAAAATTTGACCTCCCAACCCTCGTTGCATTAAAATTTTTCCATTGGCCCAGTTGAATTGAACATCATTTTCTGTTGGGACAACTTTTGCCACAATTAAAAAACAATAAATTGAAAAGATTTAAATGCATCGAGTCACTAGAGAATTCTGAGTTGGGAGGACTAATTTTTTTTATGCATGTCAGCCAGATAGCCCTTGTCTGGCTAAGCAGTGGTTCTTGGCTATAATGGATGACAATGTGGCTTCACCCTAATTTGTGTATTTCCAGTGGGCATGAAAAGCACATATCACATTCACTGGTAAAAATGTGAAGCAGAAATGTTGTATCCTGTGTATGATAGACATAAAAATTGTATTGTAGCAGAAAAAAATCAAGCATGTAGGCAGATGTCAAAAATCCACCAGATGTTGTACTCCATCCAGACACCTTTTCATAATAATTTCAATGTAGCTCATTGATTTGGAACACACTGTGCCTAATCCATCATACTAAATCGTATGAAGGACTGGGGCAATTTTTGGTATAAACTGCCAAATTTAGCAGTGTTTACATTCAGAAGGACTTTACTGTAGATGATAAAATGAAAGGAAATTTGAAAGCACTAATAAACCAACTTTAGGTCAAATCATCACTCAAACTTGATTGTTATAGAATAAATTTACAGCATAAACTTGAAAAAATAAACTCGATCGTGGCACATCTAGTAGAAAACTGGAGCTGGTTGGTAGACGCTATTCAAGATGCTGAAAACCCCTGTGGACTAATGTTTTAGGTCTTCAGTTCGCTTCGCTAATCTGGTTTACAGGGTGAGAACACATTTTAAAAACTGAAACCCAATATGTGAATAAAACGAGCTTGATTGTTTTATTTTGGCTGGAAAAATCGAATGCTTACAAGGGGATATATACAGGATTATTAAAGATACACACAGCGCTGTGATGGAATGGCAGTGTGCTGAGTAAGACAGAACAGACACAACTCAACCTCAGCGGCACATTCCACTGGACTCATGGGTATTCTCAGGAATCTCTCTGGCCAGCTGGCTGAGCTCAGGGACCTGTGCTGGGGGAGAACGCCACTGAATTAACGCATGTGAAAAATGGTTCACCAGATTTCTACATGCATTCAGATGTTTCATATCACCCTGTGCAGTACTCCCTCAGGCATTATATAACACTCGAAGAAAGTAAATATTTATGAAAACCAAACTGCTTTTGGTTTTAGCACTGATAATATCTAACATTTACCGGACCTGCAGTAC
Source organism: Puntigrus tetrazona (assembly GCF_018831695.1). Classification (NCBI taxonomy): domain Eukaryota; kingdom Metazoa; phylum Chordata; class Actinopteri; order Cypriniformes; family Cyprinidae; genus Puntigrus; species Puntigrus tetrazona. Next base: position 24,059,532 of record NC_056703.1, on the reverse strand, counting down.
TTCAAGTTTTTTTTTTTTTTTATTAGATTTTCTCACAACAGGAATGCATGCATTGGTGGAAACTGCTCAAGTTAAGGGCCCTTCTTGGAATATCCTTATTTGAAATAACTGACTTACTTGTTTCAGTCAGTGGCTACATTCACTAGATGAGCCGTCACAATAGGCTTTCCAAAAATCTACAACTAATCTACAAATATCTAATCATAAAATGTATTATATTTATCCCACTTATGATATCACTTATCATATTCACTTGTCGCTTTTTAAATAAAAGCTTTATTTCTCATTGTTAAGAGAAACAACAACCACATAAACATTGCAGAATTCCTGAAAAATGCAACCCTGGACCATGAAGTAAGGGTAATTTTAAAATTTCAGTTGTATAAAGAATAAATAATTGAATTAGATAGGACACTATTGTGCCGAGATACAACTATTTGAAAATCAGGAATTTGAGGGTGCAAAAAAATTGAATTACTGAGGGTCATCAAGTCAAAGTCCTTATAGCAATGCATATTACTAAGTAAGTAAGTTTTTATATATTTATGGTAGGGAAATTTATGAAAAATCTTCATGGAACATGATCTTTACCTCATATATAATGATTTTTGGCACAAAAGAACAATCAATCATTCTGACCCATAAAATGTGTTTTTGGCTAATTGACATTAAGTGATGACCACATCAGTATGTTCACATCTTGTGCCTGTGAGTAAGAATTATGGATGTTACAGTTTAACTAAGTAAGGAAAAAGTGCTTATTGCGTTTGAAATATATTGAAATATATTTATCGTACAAAAACAAATGGATTCACTACAGGGGGCCTTTATATACCCCCGGAGGGATGTTTTATTATGAACTGAGTACAGCTATCATTTAAGCCCATTCAAAAGCTTGGGTCTGCACAATATATAATATAACTCTGAGTCGATTCGCCTCTTTAAGCAGTTTGTAGAGTAATTATTTAGTAATTTGCTTACAAGTGCTTTTTTAATCTACTTGGCTCAAGAATCAGCTTGAATGGGCATGATCTGTGTTGTTTTAATTTCTGCATATGTCATAAGAAGCTGTATGTGTCGGATAGTGAGTGTTCCCAGAATTATAAGTTATAACCAAAGGTGTCAGGCTGCTCTTGGAGTCAGTGCATAAAACATTGTGTTTTTTGCTGACTGGAGGTTTATAAACACAGGACAAGAGAAAATGTCTCCAAAATTTCAGAATTCAATACCAGCTGAGAAATTAATAAAATTTAATGGTGAGATTGAGATCTTTGGGTCTCTTAATACTACAGAAGCTTTAGTGAAAGAGATTATATGGCCATGCTTACACCACTATTATACAAAACCCAGTGCATCCACCATGCAGTTGTCCCTAAAATTAAGATTCCTGTTTGATTCAATCTTCTCATACCACATGTTACCGAACAGCTGCTGTGCAAAAAAAAAAAATTAATAAAAAAATTTAAGCGGAGGGGAGGCAATGCATTTATCACAGTGGGTGTCCTGGGAGGCCATTGTCCCTGCCAGAGACTGACACTAAATGTTCCCAACAAAGTTTTTCCTCAGTAGAACCCCATCATTATTAGCTAACAAACAAAGACTATAAAAATGGCACATTTATATGCTTATTTGCTATCGTTGATATAAAAAAGGTTCATAGCCTTAAGATGTATAATGTGCAAACGTGAAATGGTTTAAGATGATCAAACTTAAATGACATTTCTAAAACAGTGATATAGGCCATTTGCTGACAATAGCTACAATAACTGTTTTTCAACACAGGCAGAAATAATCAAATCACCACGGTCCAGAGATTCAGTACTCCTTCAGGAGATGTGTATGTGTCCCCTACAGGGAAAGAGTTCAACTTCACTGGCTAGCTTGTCCTCTCCTGTTTGTACTATAAACTTGAATAATACTTAAAATTGTGCAACTTTTTAAGAGTGGTCTTTTATATTTGTTGCAATTAGACATAAGATTAATGGCATATCAGGGAGAAAAATGTCATTGAGACCTGGGTGGGCTTTTTTGACTTATAATTTAATTGACCACACTTTCTCTTTTTTTCCAGACACGTCCTGGACACGACTATACTTTAAAATTGCTCCTGTGGTACTTTAATGACATGCACCATTTGGTCTGCACAGTGCTGCTTTAATATGAGCACATTTATATATTTATATTTATATTACAGAAACTATGTACAGACTTCTCAGCATTGGTCTTTGGTCAGGTGATGTCTACAGTGGTAGTCCAGGAATGCCATCTTTGGCTGAACCTGGCTAGATTCGAAATGCAGTTGAAGTTTATTTTCTTATTGTTCCCATCGCCCAGGCTCTTTGGCCTCATTAGCAATACTGTCAAAGGCTTCTCCTAGGAGTTTTCTGCAGTCCAGAAGCAGATGGATTCTGTTTCCAATGCGCCTCCAAGCTTGCTTCCTTTCCACCATTCCACCAGGTGCTCTCTTTTACAATGTGCCATGAGGCCACTACCTACACACAAGCTCTTGGCCAATACACTGTGGGGTCTGGGAAACCAGGTAGGAGTTGCACTACACTCTCTAGATTCACAGGCTCATTTCTCCTCGCTGCTCCACTGCTGGTGTGTTGGGGCCTGTCCAATGCTATCTCCCTGGCTTATTCAGAAGATTCGACCAAATGGTTCAATCTCCTGTCCTGTGTGCAGAAACTGCAGTCCTCTTAGTGAAGGATGAAATGGAGCTTGGTTCTCAAGTCGTGATGAGGTCTGGGTTTTACAGCCCATTCCTGAGAAAGGTAAATGTAATCAATGATGGCATGACTTAAAAATGATTGTGCCCAGTCAGTGCTGGCCTGACTGAATTAATAGAGAGGGAAGACTGAAATAACTTCTGAAATAATGTTTGATTGGTGTAGTGATTTGCCTCCTGCAAGAAAAGTTGGAGCAGAAGCCACATGCCCTCATGGCTACATCCCACCTTGGGATCTCTCTGTGGTCCTTGCTGGATTGCACAGAGCCCCCTTTGAGCCCCTGAGTCAGTTGAGCTTAATACCTTAAGACAGCACTACTGACTGTGCTCACTTCCATCAAGAGGGTGAGGGACCTGCAGGCATATTCAGTCAACGGAACGTGTCTTGAGTATAGGCCGGCTGATTCTCTCGTAATCCTCAGACCCTGATTGCTATATGTGCTCAAAATTCCCACCACTCCTTTTCAGGATCAAGTAGTAAACTTGCAAGCAATACCCTTGAAGGAGGCATTCTCAGCCCTTGCATGTTTGCATTTACTTGGAGCTTTAGCTCAGGTAATTCATTTTTCCATGGTTGGTTTCCCCTTTCTGGGGATCCGGTGCCTTTCCTCTGACAGTTCCTCTGTCTGCTCCTGCACTCCTAGCTGTTCTATTCCTAGAAACTACAGTGCAGTGCTTTCTATATGTTGTACTATTCTCCAACAGTTATTGCATCTGTCTTGGCATGCTTACTTGCCAGCACCTGCATCACTAATCCTCATAAACACAGTTCTTGGTTGTGGTACTTTCCATAGGGACCCAATAATGTCAGTGTTGACGTAACATTGAACATGACTGACTGAAAGGGGTCATCATAGTTACGTACATAACCCTCATTGCCTGAAGGAATGAACAGAAACATTATGTCCCTTATGCCACAACATTGAAATACATCTGACTGGAACTAATTCTTAGCTCATCAAGCACAAATCTGAATGATGATGTATTCTTATATACCTGTATGTTTGAGAGTGACTCACTTCAGACCATTTTTCATACTTCTCAGAGGTGATTGGGCTCCCAAGTGACACCACATAACATTAGTATCTCTGTTCCCTCCTTTAGAAAGTGAGGGTTACATAAGTAGCCGAGACACTTTCAAAATGCTGTAGATCTCACATAAATTTTGCGAACAATGACAACAAAACAGACAGCTACACAGAACAGAAGTCACAAGAGCTTGACCAAAGCTCTCCGCCGTTGTTGTGCATAAAGGCACAAAGGAAACAGGATCTTTACTTGGCAGGCGGCCTACACAGTGTTTTAATCCTCTCTTTGACAACACATTACCAGACGTACAAACACACTCTCTCTCCCCGCCAGACCACTGAGAGTAAGACATGGCCCTCTGGTATTGTGTGACAAGCCACCATATGTGAGCGTACATTGACAAAAATAGGATTAAGTCACCCAGAGGGTCATATGCCATTCAGAGTGAAGAATTGCTTGCTTGCTAGGCAGGGATTAAAGATATCCTTTGAGGCTTGGAGAATAAGAGGCATGCTGCAATGCCTTAGATTTATGCCCAAGAGGACCGACATAATTACAGTAATAGCATTAAAGGAATACTTTATCCAACAATAACTATTTTGTCATCATTTACTCCTCCTCCAAATATCCAAGCTGCTCTTTTACACATAATGTATATAATATAAATGGATGGCGACCAATACTTTAAAACTTTGATTCTAAAATTTTAATCTTTAAAAGTCTAGTGGGAAATATAAAGTCAGTGTCAAAAGAAAATTAAGTTGTTTTTAAAATGCACGAATCTTCCGAGCAATTTAAATTTTTCTCTCTCTCTCTCTCTCTCTCTCTCTCTCTCTCTCTCTCTCTCTCTCTCTCTCTCTCTCTCTCTCTCTCTCTCTCACACACACACACACACATTATCATTTTTAATCAAAATGTGAAAACACCTGACTTCTAATGGCTTACATTCATCTGCTTCCCTTTTTGGGTGCAATGCCCACACTTCATTGTTACATACATGCTAGGCTCCACTGCACTTATCACTCATCAGTGCACCAATTCAGTTCACAATAAAGTTCACACTCACAATTCATTCAGTGACTGGCCTCATATGGAAGACTCTTTCACTCAATCCTAGACTTCGCATTCAATTATCCTGTGATCTCCTGTTATCTCTAGTGTTTTCTCCTACAAATCTCCAATGATCTCCAGCGTCTTCTCCTATTGCTCTCCAACAATGTCTCTTTTGTATATACCCTTGTCTAATACTCTGCGCATGTCATCCACTCCAATCATCATCTGCACTCAAGTTTGTCTTCATTTCATTTTACTTGATTCTATAAAAAGCTGTGGTTCACTTACCTTCTTACCTTACCTCCACCTTACCTTACAATTAATGGAATAAATGTATGTATTAAAATGTAATGTCATTATTGCAAATGTGTACATAAGTTGCATGAAATATTAGTTCCTACAAATGCTTGTCAGTACGTTCTGCAGTAACATTACAACTAATTGTATTTGTTATAAATTCCACTTTAATACCAAAACTAAACTGCTTTCATTCTAACCCTAATAATGGTGATAGAGGCCGACTAGCATTATTTATAATCATCTTCTTAAGAGTCTGGGAACTGTACTTTCTGTGGCATGAATTCAGTTGAGAGTTCTTGATTTTTAGCTGGCACAGACTCGGCTGTGGCCTTGAATGCCAGCACACTCCAGCGCCTCTGGAAAACTCTACTGTGGGTTTCCGTGCCTCAAGTCAGTTCTTGAACTGAATCCGAATGGATCTCTACATACAGAAGCTGTTTGTCTCAAACTTTGCCTGAACCAGATGTACTGTAACCGAAAGTGGGTTTAATCTGAACTATGCAGCCACAAAAACACAGTTTCATCCGTGTATTTACTTTCCTTAATGGATCCCTGTAACTGACCCAGAGACGTTTATTTGCAAAGCTGATTTGTGGAAACAGGAATGCATTCCTTGCAGACATCAATATTTGCTTTTTGATTATCCCCTTTTTGATAGCTGGAGCGAGGTGGCGTGTGAAGTCGCAGGGCGTTGGGAAAAAGAAAAGCCGTTCACTTCTACAGTATTAACATCACAGACGTGGTGCTGAAGGTAATGCTGCTGCTCACAAAATTTGAGCTGTCGGATCACAACCCAACCTGTGTCCTTCCCCTATTCCCACACTTTCCTGTCTCTTTTACTGCTCTGGGTCTGATGGCTGAAATAATAATCATTCAGAAAATATTGTCCTTTAGTGTGTTTTTCATTGTACTGATCCTTTACCCAAATGTAAATTGTTTATGGAGCGAAGGCAAAGCACATGACATGCAAAAAATATTGTGGCCACAAATGAAGAATCTGCTCCCACTTGTATTAATTCATGGTAATAGTTCATTCATTTGTTCCTAGTAATGATTTGGCTAAAATGAGGGAACTAATTTTTAATTCATGGCCACTTTTTTTTTTTTTTTTTTTTTTTCCTCGTGTCACGTGCAGGGCTCTGCAAATGTTTGCAAAGATAAAAATGTATTGACAACAATTTTTTTTTTTTTTATCCAGAGAGCTTATTTCCTAATTTTACTTAAAATACTACAATAAGAGTTGATGTGATTTCTTTTAAGTCAATATTTACATTTAATTTTTTTTTTGTTTGTATTTTTTAAAGAACTTTTTCTATATTTTAAACTTCATCATTGTTATGTTATATTCTTTCTTGCTTTTTTTTCTTAATTTGCTTTAGATTTTATGGCTGCCAAGTTAATGCATTAACTAATTTCAGTTTAGATAAAATTAAACATCAGTTTTACCTCTTAAGACCCTGCATCCTCATGTGAGGACATTATATTGTATTAGTGAATTTCTCTTATATATAACTTATATTTAAAAAAAAATAACCACTTACTTATGAAGCAGCACGTTGATTTCATTCAAATTCAAATTCAAATTTTATTTGTCACATACACATACATACATGGTACGACATGCAGTGAAATGTTCTTTACAACCGTCCAGCATTAAAATAGAAACAAAATTTAAATGTGTATATATAAATATAAAATATAAGAAATATGTATAAAAAAGAAGTGTGTAAAGTAGAATATAAAAAAATAAATTAGAATATAATATAAAGTATAAGATATAAAGTGTAAAGTGTATAAAGTGTCAGTGCAAAGTGGCTAGTGCAATCATACATATCTTCATATGAGGACACGGGACTAAAAGCATGTTTATAATGCATTTTGGGAGACATAATAAATGAATAGGGAAATAAATTGTATTTCAGTAAAAAAATGTATTGGTGATTTTAAAGTCCTGATGTCTTCAATATATATATATACATTTTATTTTTAGATAATATTTATTTGATTTTAATCGACATAAATGTTGCAAATGTTAAGAATAATATCACCGTTTACTGCTAGTAACTTTCAGTACATTTTCGTGTACCTGTTATCATGTCTAAAGGTTTCAAATGTACAATAATATATGTGTCAAAAGCTAAAAAAAATAAGTGGTTGCTTTTATTTAGTTTTCCTAAACAGTAATACCACTGCCTGGAACTTTTAAATTACCACAGCAAAATAGAGCACGGACTGATTTGGGATGCCTTTGTGTTGTCCTTGTTCCCTGGAGATATGTCCCAGCTGTAACGGAGCGGCTGGGCTCCAGAGCCAGGGTGTAAAAATAAAGAACAGAACAGTTGCTCACAGCTGTGAGCTCTACTTTCACCCTTCACAGCTGCGCCGCTTCTCTTCTTCTGCTTTTCTCCCCGCCCACCCACCAGCGTGACTTTTCATCAGCGCTCTGCTATGTTACAAGTGTGAATGTAAATACTTTACTAGAGTTCTTTGGATGCTCTTTCCCACCATAGTAAATGTTTCCAGCAATAATAGTCTAATATAGACTTGCTTAGACTGAATGTTGTGGACCGGTGTGTGAGTTTGGGGTGGGACCGTCTTGGCTCGCTACGGCTAACAATCCCTTACTGTTTCTCATAGTTAGGGTTAAGGATTGAAGAACCCCCTAACTCTGCATATTCATTCGGTGGAGACATGAATAATACAGTACGTCAAATTATGCAAATTGTGGAGAAGATGCTGAAGCCCATGCGGATTCTGATTAGACCCTCGAATTTGTTTATTTATCATCACGAAAAAAGTCTTGATTTCAGTAATATCAATTTATTGTGTTATTTCTGTGTGTGCACTTATAGTACTTATTAAAAAAAGAACAAAACTGCTTTATAGCATGCTTTATAGCATCCTTGGAGTGATTTAAAAAAAGCAAGAAGAAAACAGAAGAAAAAAAATCTGTTCTTTTTCGAGCTATTGTTACAGAAATTGCACACTTAATAGGGACTCTGCATGCTTTCATGCGACTTCCCTTTTCGGTGGTGTGAGATACCAGTTCATCCCTATAGACAGAGCATGGCCATAACTTGCATTCTGGCGGCTGATCATTGGAGAGCGGGGACAGAGATGGGACTCGAGGTCAGCTGGTAATCAGCAGACAGCAGCGGGCCTCTCTAATGAAGATGCCTGGCATGGCTGACAAGCTAAAGCAGAAGCAGGGGGGATGAATGAGACAGAGACATATGCTAATAGATGTCACTGTGATGACAGGATGAGGTCATGCTGTGCTAGGCATGTCGCCTCAATGCCAGCCACCAGGAATTCCATTCCAATCCGCTTTGCGTTGTTTGCCATTACGATGATATTCTTTCTTTTGAATTTTTAGAACCCTCATTCAGAAATGGACAGAGAATTCCGTCGTATCTAAATGGCACAACGTTGACATATTCCAAAATCACCTCCGTTAATTATTTGGTTAAACTCTCATCTGTGTTACTTGTATTTTTGGAGATGTTGAGCCTGTGGCGTTGGTGTTGTATTAATACGATAGACTTTGCAGCACTATATATAGAGGCCATCAGCAGCTCTCCTGCCATGTACTGGGTACAGTGCCTATGACAATTTCATTAGAGACGACTGAACAATACATAGAGAAGACCTGTCTGCCTTCGACGGCCATCGGGACAAGACCACAGAAACCAGACCAGTCCTCTGCACAATCTCACTTTAAACCGCTGGATTCCTCTGGACAGCGAAGAACGGAGGAGTTTTAGAAGAGTTTTTTTTTTTTTTTTTTTTACTTGACACAAACTATATTGTAAAAACTGCTACATAAATATAGTGACTGGACTTTACTTGACTCTGTCGAACCAACACCTGTTTAATATTTCTAATATTTCTTCCTGACTTCATTATTATTTTCAAACAATTGTGAATTTTTTATTATTTAAACAAATGTAATGTTTTTACAACTTACAAATGTAATGTTTAATTTAAATAATTAATAATACAATAATAATATATATATATATATATATATATATATATATATATATATATATATATATATATATATATATATATATATATATTTTTTTTTTTTTTTATTTATTTTTTTCTTTACTAACCCTAAGGCCATCCCAGATGTCAGTGATTTTTTTACAGTGAAGATTTTTATCTGAAATGCTGATCCTCGGCGATTATACAAATGCAGATTGTTACTCATTATAATATGCGTTACACTGTTTGCGTTTTAGTGATTGTTACCAGTTAATAATTTCCTTAAATTCAGTATAAAATATAACTAAATAACTAGTTACACGGCAATTTCTTATGATGGCCAAATAATAAATCTGAGGTAAAATATAAACACACGGATATATAACTGACACAATTTGCTTTAGTTTTTTCATGTTTGACCGATTAAAACATTTTCATTAAACGTACACTTTGAAGACTAGTCACTAAATAATAATTAGTCGAAACCGCTGATTACGTTTATATGTGAATTTATAAATAATTATAAATAAACCAATTGTGTTTCTTCAGAAGACTCGTTTTCACAGTAAAAATAGTAGTGGCAGGACAAACAAATATGGCTATATATGGACGTTTTAATTTTTATAGCCTCTTTTCTAAAACAAAGAACTTCTGTGCGATGTTCCGTGGATTTCGACGGTTCTTCACGGAACTGTAGACCCTGACAAGGAACCATTTAAAACCCGTTATTTTTAAGAATGAGAACGGAGAAGGCTTCACACAGCAGCAGGTTTCTCTTCACTTTACACATGGACAGGTGTTCTGAGGGACAGCGAGCGGTGTTTTAATCCGCCTCAGAGGCGTCCTCTCTATATCACCCACGTCTGACGAAGGCCGTGTGATCGCGCGACGGTAACAAATCCCAAAAATCACGTCTTCGTTTTTATGACGTTTGGCTCATGTTTATAGATTAAATAGCGCCCTCTGCTGTTTGTTTATGTGCTTAGCACGTAAAGTGAGCTGGTCTGCAGCATAAGTTCACCCTAACCACAGATGCGGTTCATCACGTGTTCACGACCCACAAAGTGTACCGAGAGGGAAATAATTCAAACATAATAAGCCTCGCTGCGTGAAATTTCAGTTTGTGAAACATGCACAATTAGGCTCAGATTTAACTAGCGCGATCCCGTTAGCATTGAAACGCTACTGTCAGGATGTACTAAAAACAGAGACAGATTAGGGTTTGGACAGAGTTTCCCTGTCAGATGGAAAATGTATTGGAGAACTTTTAAATAAACCATGCGATGTGATTTACTTGGGTTTGGCAGCGTTATTTAATGCCCAAAAGCAGCATGTCGTGCTCTTGACATGGATGTGACTGTTACCAACATGAGTGTGTTCTTTCTTTGAGACTTCTCAGTCTTGATAACTTACCAAAGCAGTCCGGATTCGTTTTTACAGTACAGTACTATACAATATTACAATACAATACTATTTTTATTAAGTAAATTTGCAAAAAGTGAAAACTTTACCGAATTTACATACGTTAAGACAAGCAATGCATAAAACACCACTGGAAAAAAAATGTATACGTTTCAAACTATACAAAAAATGTACTGTACACATATAAACACTAATACTGTGAATAGTATTATTGCACACGTCCCACGTGTACTGTTGCTATGCCGAAGACTCAGAGTTTAACTGGGCAGAGGTGTTGATGAGATCTCTGGGTAAAGTCTCTCTTGCCTCCTGCATGCGCTTACGTGCTCTCTGAAATGCCTCTGAAATCACAAACGCAGAGCGTATATACATCTTGTGAAATATATATTTGTTTAAATCTCTAACTCTGAACAGTGACTGTAGCAAGTGGCACTAATTGATAGCAATAAAGCCATTTCGTCTTGTCTTACCCAGAACATTATGGACAGAGCCCTGCTGACTGTGTCCGCCCAGCTGATCCAGAACAGTCTGCCTCCTTTTCTTCAGGGTGTTGGCATCAATAAAGGCCCTGAATACAATACAAACAGCTCTTACGGTCTTAAAGGGGCAAAATAGTACTGCCGCAATCAGAAAATTGAGTAATTGCGTTGGCCAACCTGGCATGCTGGATACAATTAAGAGTAAAGGTCACGCTTCCAGTGGTTTGAGTGCGAAAGCCAATGCGACTCAACCGCTCGCCCTTAAAATAGAAGCAAGAGAACATTAAATTGTTAAACTGAATTACTGGGTAGAGCAGATCTTTACAGCAGGAAATGTATGAGTCACCTTGAAAGTGCCTGGCACTCTGACATAACTGATGTCCTCGAGTTCAGGTGCTCCACCGATGAAGAAGCGTCTCAGTTCAGCCACCGTACCAGACTGGAGCGGTCTCCATGTGTGGCAAGTCATCCTGTGATAACCTGAAAACATCGAGTCACTACTGAACAAGCTCATACATACATACATACATACATATACATATATATATACACACATACATGTATACACACACACGCACATATATATAAAAACTGTTCATTATATAAATGATGTCCGGAGTTTAAAATCTTTTAACACAAGTGCATTGTTGCCATTAATAAAGTGGGTCACCCAGGGGGTACATTTATTTATTTATTTGAAATAAAAATAGTTTATATTAAAAGCAGATACACATGTCTCAATTTGACCATGAATGTATTTTTACCAGATGCATTTTACAAAGATGTCTGTTTACAAATCGGTATGTATAATCATTTTATTAATTGTTCTCATTGGTGTTGAGGAAATTACACATGAATTTAAACGAATGTTTGTTAAAAAGTTTATGGTCGATATACAATTTAAATATGAAATATCTGTGCTATATATGGTAAATTGAACTAAACAACCTGTCAGATGTATATGGCGTTAATGTCACCCACATCACAATTTAATTTGGTTTTTCCAAACAAAATGAATGCTTTGCGAACTGGTTATCATTAGAAAGAAAAGTTTTAGGAGAACATCAGACATGAATGACACATTACAGTTTGAGATACGTCAGAACAAAAGACTGTCCTACCCGGCGTTGAGGGAACGACCAGGAAGCCATAGCCTTCAGTTCTGTAGCGCTGCCAGAAATCCAACGAGAGGACTTTGAAATACAGCACCGGCCACTGAGGTAACGAGCCTGAGCAGATTATCAGCATCTGTGTTTATTCACTGGTCATTTATTTTCATATCTTCAGGACGCTGTCCGTGTAATGTATTTTTCTATTCTTTAGTTACGTATGTTCTAGATCTCACCATCAGACTCATCTTCCTTATGAAAGAAGGACTCAAAGCTGAATGGATAGGAGAAGAAGGCAACGTCCTCCTATAAAACAGAGAACATGTTTAGCACAGTTCCGTGAGAACCGGTTCACGGGGTTTACTGAAAGGACATCTCACCTTTCCCACGCTGCGTGTTCGACACGTCTGAGTCACACCGGACAGACAGTGAAAGGGAACACTGGACCAATCTGAGGAACATAGAACAACCTCAACATTAATTACTGACGTCTGGCCACTTAATTCACGCTTAAACGTCAGAATGCCGTTTCGTTCATTTAAAAACCTGAATGTGCACCTCTGTTTTCATTTAAAAAAAACTGGCAATGCATACATTTATAAATGAGACTTAACTGTTTTATATTTTCTCCATTGTGTGTGGTTGAGAGTACTGTTGACTTACTATTTGGTAAATCCAGGAAGAAATGGACATAAAGATTGTCATACTCATAGCCCTGAGCAGAAACTGAGAGGAAAATTAGCATATTATGATGTGAACAATAAGTTCTTGGACTGTAATTTAAGCATGTGTTTAATGTAGTGATGTTACACTGCTTTGAGCACAATAAATCTGTCAATGCTCACCAATCTCTCCATTCACAATCAGGCGAAGGATCCCTAGAGGTGGCTAAAGAAAACGTTTGCGCAATCAGAATGAAAATGTTTTTTTTATTTAAATTACACGTATGAGACCGTAAGTCTGATTAAAAACTGTAGTTCTTACCATTTCAAAGTCTTGGCCGACCAGGCTGTTGAGGTAATCTTTGTGACGTGTGTACAGCTAAAAAAAAAAAAAAAAAGGAAAAATGTGTGAGAATGATGACTCCGATGATGAAGATGCTCGGGATAGACAGAGCTTATTTTAGCTCATTTTTTCTGCCTAAAAACAGAACAGAACATTTTTTCTGCCTTGTTTTTGCCAAAAATCTAACAGCATATCCTAAGTGAGTACTATATATAATAGTGTCAATAAATGACCGTTACTAGGAGTGCTTCAAATCTATCCCTCGTGTGACTCCGGGTCAGGATGCTGCCTTTCACTGTCTGAGCGAGTCAAGGACGAAGGGACCTACGTCTCTGTACATGCGCTGCTCTCTCTCTCTCTCCTCTGAATGAATATGTGCCGAGGCGTTCTCCAGATACAGCCTCCACACCTCCCTCTTCTCCCCCTGCGTTTCCAGCCTGGTGAGAGAGAAAGTCGGATACACCTTCTGCAATCGCAATATTTACTCCCAAGAGAAATCCCCAGAAGCGGTAGATCTTGCCTGTAGGCTCCTCTGCTGTTGTTAAAGTCTGGTTTTACTGTGATTACCCCATTACCATCTGCTTTTATGGCGCATAATACATATTCATTCTCTTTCAGGCCCAACCTGTAAAACACAGTCACGTGTCTGGTTATTTCACACGAATTTAAATGCATTATTAATGCCTCTACGGTCAAATAAAGAAGTGGATCGTCACGCTTACTTCCCTGAAGGGCCGAGATCTCCCATGATGTACATGGTCTGCACTGGTGTGTTGATAATGTGACTGTTCTTTATGAACTCCTCCGAAGGCTCCCATGTGATTAAACGGGACTTGGGAACATTAGCCTCTCTTAATCGTGCAAAAAAAAAAAAAAAAAAACAGTTAAACCTCCTTAACTTTACAAATATGATTAAGACAGAAAACTAACTATATTATATGCTTCTGGTGTACACTCACACAGGACGTCTCTCTTGTCTCCTGTGTCTAACGTTAGCCATGCGTTCCGCTAAAAAGGTTGGCGTAGGCTGAGCTGGGATCAGCAGGCTCTGAGCTTGCTGTCAATACAATCACAACCTCAGAAAACTGCAAAAAATACATCTATACGTCTATTGGTGAATCTCACCAAACCTGTAGAAACAGTGTCTGAGTCATATCTGACACCAAGTAGTTCATTACTTATTAAATAAATAAAAAATAAATAGTTCATTTTGAAATATTGAGTTTCTTTATTGCGAACAGGAAAATCTATTCCAGTCCATCCTACTTTCATTATATCAGCAAAACCAATCCAGTTCAAGTCACCGAGAACGGAAACTGTTTGGTTAACAGCATTCTTCAAAACAGTGCTGTGCAACGATTAATCACATCCAAAATAAGAGATTTTGTTTGCATGTGTGTAATATATCAAATGTGTAATCTGTATATTTATTTCGTCTATATAAACACACAGACATACAGTATATCTTTAGAAAGTATTTACATTTATACATCTACAATTTATATAGAAATGTATTTAATACATAAACATAACATTTTTCTTAAATATATAGATTATAGATTTTCTCTTACTCCAAATAGAAGGACGTTTACATAGTTAAACATTTTTAAAAAGAAAACAGGTCTTATTTTCATAGATGATTTTTTTCTTATTTTATATTATTCATATAATTATTATACACTTAATCCATTACACAAGCCGGCTAAGTTTTAATGTAATTATTAAGCTTTTATTTTAAATGAATATAAACATATAGATAATATGAATATAATACGGTACCAACAAAGCCAGATCGGACTGGTCTGGTTTTGTCAAAACTAATCCTGCAAATCCTGAAAGTTTGTTCAATCTCCATCACGTCACAGAACCCAATACTAGTATTTACATGTATATATTTTAATGATATAATTAATATTATTATTTTCTTAAATATATCCATGCATGTGTATTTATATACACAGAACACACACATATCTTTTGTAAAGAAAAAGATTATTTTAGATTTTGCACAGCGCTCTATTAAAATGTAGTTTTTTGTGTTCAGCAAAGATGTTTGGAATGCAATGGAGTGAAATTTAATTTATTATTTAGGGTGGACCGTCCCTTTAATGGTCCCAAAATTATGCTTTATTTTCTTTATGCAAATTACTTCTTTTGAAACACGTATGCATGTTCTTGTCGGGTTCATAAAAGAAAATGGTGTCGTGAAGTCACCTCTTCCCATTTGGAAAAGCGATCAAAGTCTGTGTAGGTGAAAATGCGCTGGTTTTGTCTTCTTTTTGATCTTTCCATTGCCACGATGTCTGTGTGATACTGACGCTCCAGAGGTGTTTGACAGTTTGCCTCTGTTTGATAAAGGTCCACTTCATACTGCACATGAACGACAAAGCACAACTCATCAGACGCACTATGAAAAAGTCATATTTAGTATAGAATGACCAGATGTGCTCATTTTCAGCCCTAGTTTTTGCCCTCGACTCGAACCAGCGTGGTTCAAAATAGCCAATAAAATGTACACTTGTAAAGCATTAAGTACTGCACAAACAGAAAATGATTAAAATACCTACAGTATTTATCATATGTTCTTATATAATGTGTTTTTGTAGTCATAATTGAATTTTAATATTGTTTTGCACTGCTTTCTTTTCACTGTGATTACCATCAACTATTCGCACAGTGTGAAAAATCATAATAATCAAACTAATAGAATAACACTTATATATTGTAATTAAAGAACAGAAAACCCGTAACAGTTAAAACACAAACTCTGGTTTGTCTGCTTTTTTTTTTTTAATTCTTTCCCCGATATTTTGCCCCACCATTTAAATAGAACATGTCCCCATTTTTGAAATCTGGTGGCACTCACAGCTTTTCCCTCACTAGCGGCCTACCTGACTAAAGAACTTCTCTTGCCAACCAACCACCAGTTCTTCCGCATCTGTGTCTGCGTTAGAAAGAAAAAGACAAAATTATTATCCGCTACATGGCAGCGAATTGTGGTTTATATCAGCATCCTTGACGTACTGGAAGCTGCTTGGGTCTGAGAGCTGAAGGTGTCCAGCTCTATAACTCCTCTCTCCTGCTGAGAAAGCACTTGCTGATGGAGATGTTGAGTCAAAGCAGCTGTGGAGGTCACACGTTGTATGCGCACTCTAAAACATAAACTGTAGTATTTTAGTGACTTGAAGTGCCACGCGCAGTAAATACAATCGCACATGGACTTCGTGGTAAGATGGGCATACTATGGTACATAGAAATGAAATTCACCTATTTACTTTGTTCTAGACGTCGTTTATAAGAATACCATAGTAGTAGACATGGTAAAGACGACACTTACCGTATTCGTAAGTTTTTAACTGCATCCCGGGAACGGTAAACCGATTCGCCAGTGTCGGAGCACCAACCGTCCGCCATGTCTGACACTCGGCCTCGAAAGATAGAAGTGTTCAGCTTCAGCGTGTCATTCGCATTGACTGACTATTTCAAAAACTCAAAGCAAGCGTGGAGGATGAACATCTTTACTTTTTAACGCAACGCTCCTGTAGGAAGACAATACTACACACCAGAGCGTCTCGTTGCATAGTAACGCACTGACGTTACCGGAAGCAGCCGGAAGTCAGTCAGTCACGCGCATGCTCGGCGCGCATATAACTACCGCTGTGTTCTCAGATCAGCCAGCGTCGGGCTTTGACGCGGTACCTCAGAGCGGAAGTGATGCCGTCGAACCGAAAGCTGTCCCACGTGTTTTTGTTTGTTGTTGAAAAACGAATATAATGAAGTGGAGTAGATATACCTGAGGTCGGTTTTATTTGATATCGCATTTTACGCTGCTAATGTTGAAAATTCTGCCTTATTTAATGAGCATAAAGTGATGCCGGTGCTTTGATTCTGAAGGGCATCGTATCCTGTTGGTTAGCAGCAGCTACTGTTTCATTAATAATTAGATTTTTAATAAATAAATAAATAATCTGTTAAAAGCCACATAAATTGTCGATATGAACCATGTAACTAGATTTTTTAGGCCAGCAAAAACCGACAAACCGTCTTAAAATGATTTAAGGTTCTGATTTTTATTGGGGGATATATGAGCAAGTTATTAAAAGCAAATATGCAGGCATGGAAAACAAGTATCCAAATACTCCTAGCGTCCAATCGAACTGGGATTAGATGTTGCTCAGCAGGGCTGAAGGACTTGCATTTCACACAACGTGAAGCCTATAGCTGCACAAGAGCGCTGTTTTGTCCGAGAGACAGTGTTTCGAAGTCAGGGGAGAGATTTAACCCTAGCAAACTCAAAAAGCAGTCCAAGCAGCATAAATACGCCTCTGCCAGAGAGGACCTTTCCAGATCGGCAAAGACGCAGAAGGGAAAATTGTCATCAGAGCTTCAGAAACTGAGGTTCGAGGATTTCAGCGAGTCAGAAAGAGGACGGGCTCTGAGGCATGCCGGAAAAGAATCGGAGTTAAACGAAGATGAACACTTGGAGATCGTGTTCGGCGTGGCCCCGTGTCTGCTGGCCCTCACGCAGAACCGGAGGAGGCCGAGTCGTCTGTTCGTGAAGAGCGGGGACGGGCCGCAGAGAGACACGCTCTTGAGGGTCTGTCAGGAGGCCCTCAGGCGGGGGGTGCAGGTACAGAGGGTCAGTAAGCCAACACTGGATAAGATGTGTGGTGGGAAGGTGCACCAGGGGTTGTGTCTGCAGGCCAGTCCTCTTGAGTTCGCCACCGAGGAAAAACCAGCGAGATCTCCAGAGGTGAAGAATCACCGGGCATTATGGCTGGTTTTGGACGGAGTGCAGGATCCAATGAATCTCGGTGCCATTTTGAGGTCTGCATATTTCCTGGGAGTGGATCGAATTGCCAGCAGCATCCATGACAGGTGGAGTTTAAAAAAAAAGTGTTTAACTGAATGTAGGACCATGTATTTTGATCAAATTGAATGTTTTACATAAAGCTCTATTAACCATTGACGTCTCCTTGTGGTTGTGTGTTGTGTTAGCTGTCCTCTGACGCCCACAGTGAGTAAAGCCAGTGCAGGTGTGATGGAGGTCACCCAGGTGTTTGGATACAGCAGCTTGAAAGATATGATTAAGGTCTGGAAACCGATCACGCCACTTTCAGTAGGATTTACATGTTTAGATGTAGATGTTCAGATATCGGGTGCGTATCTGATTTAAAACCTTCCGGCTCAGAATGGAAACACAAAAATGGATTTTGTGCAAATTTGTTTCACATAGTAAAAAAACTTTTTTGTGCCCGTCCTAACATAGCCTGAATTTCCATTTGCAGCCAGCAGAGGGCAGCTAAATGACACAAATGTGGTTTAGTTCATGGTTTTACAAATTGTGCAACATTCTTCCTTTGTTTCTGCAACTTAATAGTAGTGAATGTACCATCCCATCTGTAGCCTGTAGAGGGCAGGTAAAGAAAACCGTTAAGGTTTAGACTGTGTCTTGGTCCTTGTTTAAGAGCAATAACCAGTTTTTTCTTGATCTTATAGGTGAAAGCAGAAGAAGGTTGGCAAGTAGTTGGTACTGTTGGGTTAGAAGAAAGCAGTCCTAAGTCCACAGTTCTGCCATGTTCAGATTTCAAGATGTCCAGACATACACTACTGTTAATGGGTAACGGCGAGTGTGTGCTCAAACACATTTAGACTGGGAATTGTTGTTCTCTTTGCGTTACACTGGTGTGTGTGTGTGTGTGTGCTGTCAGGTGGAGAAGGTGACGGTCTTTCTCCAGAACTGCGTCAGATGTGTGACGTCCTGCTCACCATCCCTCCACGCAGAAACCTGCACCCTGGGGTAGAATCTCTCAATGTGTCTGTAGCCACAGGTATGTTTACACAGACCAATATTGCTCTTTAATTACTAGTAACCTGAAAATGCATTTGGTAGAAATGAACCGCAGCTCAGGAGAAACGTAAATTCATTTCTAAATTAAAAAAAAAAAAGAGATTAATTTTACATTTTTAAAGTAATGACTTTTAAATAAGATGAAATGAAAAATAACGAAAATACAGATAATCCTGGCTTATTTGAAAAACGTATTTTATGAAGCAGGCCCCAGGTTTAATGAAGTTTGGAGTTTTATACGGTTTTGGGTATGTTACGACAGGCCCCTTTTATAAGTGACGTCAGTTTTCATTGAGTTTCAGGACTCCGTTTATGAATACAGATAAATGAAACCTATTGATTAATTCATTTTAATGTAGTTAATTTGCTGTCTTCTTTTAATGTACTGCTAATTTTTCCTTCTCCCAGGCATTCTGCTGCACTCTCTTCTGTCCACACGCACAGGAAGCTGATGATGATGATGATGATGGCATCAACGACAAGGCAGCAGCATTATTTACTCAGACGTCTCTCATTAGCCCCCTACAGTGATTAATGACTGGATTACTTCATCAATTAACAGTCTGAGTGTCTGGAGAAGCTCATTGATCAGATAAAGAGAGGCTGGAGATTCATTCCGGACCAGTTACTGACTATGACCACCTTGTTTAAGACAAGACCTCACTACACGGGGTCACCGGCGGGAAACTGAATTTTATAAACAGAGGCGTAACGTTTTAATTATTAATTTTCTTCATGAAGGAGATTAGTTCACGTGCTTTATTAACTACAAGCTACATGGACTGATGAGAAGCTACGCTAAATATAGATGATGTTCATATATTTGAAACAGCATGGATTAAACGGTACAATACAAACAAATCCTTTTGTCAGTGTGGTCTGTTAATTTAATGCTAACTTTGTTAAATGTAGAAGGTCATCCAGGTATGTCATGTGTAGTTGAAATATGGGCCCCACTTTATATTAAGCGGTCTTAAGTCCTTACGCATCAAAAATAAATATGTTAGTTGTATTTCAAACACGTTCAATAGTGTAATCAATTACGTTTTTTAAAAATACAAGTTCAATGTAAAAACATATATAATGTGCACATCGTACCAAATAAATGCAAGTACACAGTTAAGGCCTATACCTGTATATACACTGCAGAAATAAAGCAAGGTCCATCCAGTCAGCAGGTGGCACTGCATTTATATAAATTAGTAGATGAACATGGAGTTTTTTTCTGTGACAATTAAAATGAGGGATTGACACATGGATACTGGTGCTAGACCAGTGATGTCTAACAGCGTTTACGTAAAGTTCACTAACTGAACACCTCCATTTCCCTTCACACTTCACGGGGAGATGCTGACTGCAGGTTATAGACTAAATGGTTTACAATTAAACTAAAATGTGCACGAGTGGCACGCCTGCGGGGAGCGGGATGGGACGATTACGCTGCTAATACTATAGACAGTTAGACCTCGCTTTAATTTACCCATAGCTGCAGGGGAGAGCGAGATATGAGATGAGATTGAATGTAATGAAGCACTCTATTGTTTTTGCGGGGAAGAATGATCTGAAGGTCTCTGGCTGGAACAGCTATCTGCTGATGTGTCACACCAGCCAACGTGTTAATCCTTCCAATAGTTAAATGTAATGGTTCATTTTAATAGTACTGACCTCTACGGGCCGTTTAGACCACCAAAACTTATTTTTTGTCTATTTTAAGCCAGAGATTCAGAGAGGGCAGTTGTTCAATTTCATCATAGAAGAGTTTCATTGCATTCACTGTACATTTTGATTAAATTTGATTGAAATTAGATACCTAAACACACACCCATGCATTCAGTGTGTGTATATATATATATATATATATATATATATATATATATATATATATATGTGTATATGTGTATGTGTATATATATATATATATATATATATATATATATATATATATATATATATATACACACACACACATGCCTTTAACTGTTTTTGCTTATTAATGATTCAGTGGAAGAACATTAATATCCAAACAGTTTTCCATAAAGAAAAAAGGTTCAAAATGTTCTTCACAATAAGAAAAAGTGTCCTTTTATGAACTGTTCACGGAAAGGAACCCAAAATGGTGCTTCTATGCCTTTGTCGCTGCAAAAACCCTCTGTAGGAACCTTGATTTTTAAACAAGTAGCTGATGAACAATAGAAACAGTAATGATGCTCGCTTTAGCAGGAACCCTTAATAGTCTCCACTTCACCGGCACTTGCTCAGTGAGCAAATTATTCAGATTCTCCCTCTGTTTACAAAATCGAAGGCGAAAGTCAACATTCCCAGAGTTCCACTTTCCTCTGGTGTGACATTTGTCTTTGTTTTATCAGCTCTCAGGATGAGTTGCGGGCGTGTCTGCTTCTCTCGCCTTTGTGTCGGCAGGTTAGATTGACTGGCATTTCCCCCTCCCCGGAGTGCACTTCTATTAATCTGTTTAATATGCCACAGAAAGGAGCAAAGTAATGGAACAGCCGAGCGTAAAAGCTGCCTGCTAGCTGTGATAGCTGGAGGTCAAGGCTGAGGGAATTTCTTACTTCTTTTAGCACATGCAGTAGGACCAGAATGGGGTCTTGTGGAGAGAAATAGCAATTGAACAGCTTTAGAAGAATCTGTCTATCTATCTATCTATCTATCTATCTATCTATCTATCTATCTATCTATCTATCTATCTATCTCCTTGAATCACTTCTGTTCACCCACACTCTTTGCGGTCCATGCAGTAAATGAGGCAACTCCATTGAGCAAATGAATATTCCTCATAAATTCTGTATGACACTGTTTTAGTTCATTACAGATCGTGAGTTATTAGTTAATTTGTTCATTAAAAGTGCAGGGCAAATTGGCTGAACTGGTGTGCTATGACTGGACTAAATGTGGAGCTTAACTGAGAAGTACAATTGAATTAGAGCTTTAAAAAGACACATTTTAAAGTTATAATGTTCTATTTTCATGATAAATGTTTAATAAGACAAGTGAAAGTTTTGCTCTAGTGAGTTTTATCCAATTTTATTATAGTTGTCTATTTATACTCGTTTATGAAATCATCTGTATTTTTAAATATATTATATTAGCACTGAACAATAATATAAATACTAAATAATCTACAATTGCTGCAGAAGTAAATATTTAAGTATTTTGCACTAGATAAAATTGATGTGTTTGTGTATAATACATCCATTAACTGAAACGCATTTAATTCTAAGGCTTCGGTCGATTACAAATGACATGATGTGTAAATAACACCGCGTTATGGCGGATGATCAGAAATTTCTTTAGATTTTATCACTAATTTGTGTTTACATTGCATAGAACAGCACTCTTGGCAATCTACGGAGAAGCTAGCCGCCAGGCAACAAAGTGAGAGATTGACGCGTTACACACTCGAGCAGCACGGTAAAGTACGGTAAAGTACGCGCCAAAAACGGTTTAACGGCTGCGTGATGCGTGACAAATAGAATCAAAGACTAGTTTCGAATGGGGGAAATTGCAACGTTTAAAATCAATCACAAGAAGCCCCGCCTTCTAAATAAAATAACCAATCGCTGATCTGCGAAGTCAGCGCGTCACCGCACCTGCGGATAGAAGTTCCTGTTGCTATAGAAACAGTGAGCGCTCTGAGATGTGCGCTCAGGACTGCGCATGCGCACTGGTTGATCTCGCCTAAGAAATAAGCTTTATAGCAAAAGAATATTTCAGCAAAAAACAATTATTGCACAGTTGTTGTAAAATTTCATTGGTGATTTAAAATATGAACTTTAATCCTAAGCTTATTCAACCGTTTGGGAGAATTTGATGTTTCCCAATAAAAGAGATAAGAGCTGCACTTGGATGCCCGAGAGGCGTTTCAAAGATGGCCGCCGAGTGACATGACTTGTCTTGAAGAGACTTTGATAGAATGCACCATAAACATGTTTAAATCACAAAGACAGAATCGCAAGAATGATTTTAAGCAAATCAATTAATAACCCACTGCTTTAAAACAGATAAGTTATACAGACAAAAGCAAGCACATAAACACATTTTGTAATGTAATGTTGTAATATTACTTTAAATGGCAGATTAAGCGGTTTATATTCTGAAATGAATTAATATATATTTTGTTCTGTGTGCATTAAATTACACTTGGATGTAAATGCTCCTTATGAAGCTGTCTGGGTCTGGAGTCGGCATCTTCATCTGTCCTTATTTTGGTTATGTTCAGATTCCTCTGCAGTTCCATAAAGAACAAAAGAATAACCATTCATGTCATGCAACAGCCAAGCAGTAATAGCTTTTAACCGCCCAAATGCAGATGTGTCACAACAACGTTTTGCGCAAATGAGATTGGGAAAGACATTAGTAGGGTTTTTTATTTATTCATTTATTTATTTACAATAAATAACAGTAAAATATCTTAAAATAGCTGCATTATTTGCATATTTACTTTTGAGCTGAAAACATTACTGATGAACAAATATTTAGTCAAATATTTCAATCATTAATCTGGGGTTTCATGACTCTTTAAGGTTTCCATGCTGATCAAGCCTTCAACTCCCTCCACAGATTTTCTACGGTACGAAGGTCTGGAGACTGGCTAGACACTCCTTGGCCACGTGTTTTGGGTCATTGTCATGCTAGAAAACCCATCCATGACCCAGTTCAATGCCCTGTCTGACGCTGACTGATTGTTGTCACCTTGTCACCCAGCTGCTTGAAGATGATCTTGAGGTCCATTCCAGCCTTGTGTAGGTCTACAGTCTTGTCTCTGACATCCTTGGATGGCTCTTTGGTCTTGCCCATGATGAAGATTTTGAAATCTGATTGATTGCTTCTGAGGACAGGTCTTTTCTACTGGTGACAAGCTCGTGACCTGTATAAAATGTTATATACATGTTGATTGAAAGGGGATCAAATGTTTATTTGACCCATTAAAATGCAAATCATTCATATTTATTTTAACAAATCAAATTATAACTTTTTAGAAATGCCTTTTCTGGATTTTGTTGTTGTAGTTATTCTGTCTCTCACGGTTAAAACAAACCTATCCTAACATTAAAATTATAGACTGATCATTTCTTTGTCAGTGGACAAACATTCAAAATCAGCAAGGGATCAAATCATTTTTTTCCTCACTATTACGTAACGCTAACTGTGCTGTATTGAGTCATTTGTTTTATTAAACAATTAGTACTACTTCAATTTCACTGAAAACCAAGGAAGACATCAGTTATGCTCTGTTATTCCATTTGACTTCTGGTTAAAGTGTCAGACAAAAGAAGGACAATGGGCTGTAAACTTGTGTGTGTGAATGCCTGCATGTGTCTGTATGACGATAATGCAGCATGACACATCTGAAATGAGACTGTGGTTGCTATGGCACAGAGCCAGGAGGGGACAGACTGTGCCATAAATGATTTGCATTTACATCATGTACTTGCTCACGGACAGTTTCTATATGATATTCCCCGTACAGGATCCTTCCGTACCTCATTTCCCTACCTGTCAACATATGCCCTCTTTCTCAAAAATCTTTTCATGTAAGAGATAAGACAAGTTTTTTGTGATCAATACATCATCTAATTTATAGAATATTTTGGACACATTACGTAAACTATCATTGTACTACAAGTTGATGAGTTGTGATTTGTGTTGAATGTGTCACCATAAACCTATGAAATCTTTGACTGAATACACAGTGGTTGACCATTTCTAGGGTGTTACTGTATGTCTTTGAACATGATCCGCTAACATTTGACGGAGAAAAACTCCACCAAAAAAGGAACATTTTGTCATTAATCACTTAACCCCATGTCATTCCAAACCTGTAAAACTTAATTCGTCCCCAGAACACAATTTAAGATATTTTAGATGAAAACCGGGAGGCCTTACTGACTTCCAAAAAATGACACTGTCAAGGTCAAGACTGAAAAACATCATCAGAATTGTTCATCTGCCATCATTTTTAATCAATACTTTTTGTATGCAAATAACGTACAAATAACTTTATTCAGTTATTCATCTTCTCTGTCTCTCTTCTCTTTACTGTTGCACCATTTTGGAGTGTATGCTGTTCTGTGTCTTCCGCACCACAAGAAGTTGCTTGTTTTGTTTGGAATCCACTCGTAAATACTCACAGAAAGCACATTCGCGGCTTGCATAGGTTGCGTTCATTGGATATTCTTCAATATGGCACTAAACTGACGAAGAGAGACAAATCATTGAACAGCAATGCGTTATTTATAATTGCACACAAAACGTATTCTCATCACTTCATGATATTCATATTGAACCACTGATGGCAGATGGACTGTTCTGACTATGATTTTAATTTTTTATGGACCTTCCCTGTTGAAAAAAACAGCATATGCATTTTTTCAACATAGCTGACAGTGTAATTTACTTGGAAGTCAATGGGACAGTCACAATTAAGCCTCCCGGTTTTCATCAAAATTATATCATGAATTATGTTCTGAGGATAAACCAAACTGTTACTGCTTTGGAACGACATGGGGGTAAGTGATTCATGACAAAATTTCATTTTGGGGTTTGGAGTAACCCTTTAAGCATTAAGATTTGTACTCACAGAAATTATAGTCAACATTTTCTTTAGAAGGAGATGTTCCTATGAGATTTTGGATGCAGCCCATGTATTCAGACAGACACATTACTCATTTGACACTTTTTTTTGCACACCATGTAGTTGGGAAGTAGGCAAACTGACTGTCAGACTCATACAATAACATGCTGCAACTGTCACAATGATTTGTCTTTTTATCACTGTCTTAAGATATTTTAGTGCTAATACTTCTCAGTAATGCTTGTACATTCACGCATTGCTTGAGATAAAAAGGTACTGATGTTTACAGACCAGTCATTGCTGGTGGAAGAAAATGCAGCGGTCTTGTTCCCTGACACTTGCTGGCAAGAAAGGATGTGCATCTATCATTATCTGCATCCACCCTATCTCTCCATCCACCCACATCTGTCTCTGTGGCCTGTCCTCCTGATCTGTCTTCTAACAGCATAAATCACGTTTCCACTATGATAGATCCTTTCTCAGCTGTGCAGGAGACAGGTGTCGCCAGTTATTGATTTCACCCAAGCCCTTTACCAGCACAGATACCAAATCATTACAGAAACCCCTGATCTGAGATTCATAGCATGCGTAATGAAGTATGCTTTAACCTTCCTAAATGTTGATGCATGGGGAAGGGAAGTAATGGGCAATATAAGAGCACGTGGCTTGGAGGTTATAGATCAATTAAGCGCATATAGGTTTGTTTCAGCATCATAAATGAGGACAAAGTATGATGATTGGTTTCTTTGTAGTTATGCTATTATTATTTTTAATTGAGCAGATTATGGTTAAATTTGGAATAAATGAGTAAAGTGGATCATAAGCTACACTACCAGTCATTCCTAACCCAACAAACTGACACATGTGCCAAGTTGCTAGGAGATCCATGATAAATATGAACAGTGTAGGTTATATGTCAAAATTATTGACATATTGTTTTTATTTATCTTAACAAACAAGATAACATCAAGTGGCTAATGTAATACACACTATAGTCACTATAGTCACTCTGATTGGTTAACAAGAACAGTTTTAAACAAAGCAGAACATTGTGTTTTCTAGCAACTGAAGTGTTTAGATATTGAATGAATCAACCTTTTTTGAGCAAATTAGATGAGTGAATGATTTAGTAATTGCCCTTATAAACAGGGTTACCAACTATGTCACAAAACAGCCCCAGTGAACCTAACCTAAGTATTAGAACTGTAAACATGCCACCTGCATACCTAAAATACATATTTTACAGTCATTCTATGCATTGTAAACAATTTCAACTTTAAAAAACTATATAGTAGCAATTAAACCAAACCAGGAGCTCCCTCCCTGGCTCAGTTTTGAGTTTGAATTGAAAAATATTTCAGTTCAAGAGTTTCAGTACAATATCCAGTTTTAGAAATCAGCCATTCCATTATACATTCAAAATGACCAAGATATACCTCTGTGTTCTCTTTTGCTGTGTTAATCGCTTTAAACATGAACCGGTGACTGAAGAGAGACAGAAAGCACTAGACAGGTCCAATTACTATGCCCCCTGCCATTAGCATCCTGTGATACAGTGCAGAGGTGCCAAGAGCTAATAGAGGGGCTGCTGGCCTCTCCTTTCACCCAATTATGGGCCACATTGGCCACCAGTGTCACCACAGCCACTGCTGCGAGACAAGACTGTGTGAGATGAGTAACAGTGCGAGAGGTCAAGCTGTGGGGCGGAAGGTTGCCAGTGTACTTTAATCTTTTGTGGTGTTTCTGCTCATTTGGACACTTGACATATTTCTGTAAGTTGTAGCTTTTTTACTGTTTGGCCTGGTAATGACATGCAATGCTTTTTCAAAAAACTTGACAGATAACCTTAGCCCATTTCAGTGGTTACATTGTAGAAATATGGGAATTTTATTTTGCAATATAAGTCCAATGACACACTAACTTTATATACAATTCCTTAGCAAAGGATCTCAAGAGACTCCTATTTCAATACCAATTTCAACCTCATAAAATAGAAACATTAAATTAGTGTTTGCTATAAATGACTACCTACACCTCCACCAGCTCCACCTGTCTATATCAAAAATGTGTGTATGTAATGGGAAGAGAAAACACATTAACATACTAAATACAGCATTTGTTGTCATGGTTGAAATATATATGCGACGCATCAATTGTTCACAGCTCAAAATTAGGCTAATATTATATATTTAGACATGCAACTATTGAACTTTTTTTTTAAGAAGCTGAATAGCAATTGCGACACAACACCAAGGAGTGTCCTAATGCATCTAATTAACAAATAAATAGTGTTTAATTTTACACATTACATAATTAGATATTAAAATATGATCTTTTGGCAACAGGCAGTACAAAACCGTAGCAATCTGCATTTATTTAACAATTGTAACATCGTGTCTGCTCATAGATTTATCTATTTTTGCATATCACTACTAGATTTACCTACAATTTTACGATGTATTTAATAAACACACCTATAATAACTGGGCAATTATGATGGTGCTAGTTGCTGTCTTTGGAAACATGAATGCCCATTTGGGGTTCAATTATGTAACCACATTGACTAATACTTTTGTGTCACTGTGCTCCTGTACAATGCCAGACGGCTCCACTTTGAGTGATGCTTCCTCACACAGCTCACTGTAACAAATGGAGTGTCGTTCCAAGCCGTGGTAAACCTGACCTGTATTGATTAATCCTCATCATCCAATTTCTCCCTCAGCCTTGATTTACGGGCAACTGTTGTTTTTACATTAGCTGTCAAATGTGTCTTTTCAGGTTACAATAGGCAGAAATTTTAATTTTATGTTTATCTGCACTGAGAGTCAAAAAAAAGCAAATGAAACCCTATGGCTCGTGACACATTACACACATTGAGCTGTTAAGACATGAAACCATCGGCCTGTGCAAAAAACTGAACAGTATTTATATAATTTTTTTAAACTATTATAGACAACAATCTCCTTAGCCCATTTACAATATTGTGCGTGTCACGGGTCAATGTGCTCTGGCACATAGATACTGTATATACACATAGATATATGCATAGATCGTTATGTATTGCGGCCCATAGAAATATTCACTAATAAGGCTGATGTGAATGAGAATGAAGTAAAAAAAGTCAATGTAACTCATATTTGGAATTTGTGCTCTGCATTTAAACCATTCAAAGTGCACACACACACACACACACACACACTTAAATACCCTGGGCATAAACCTAAGATAGACCTAAACTTTTCATTTTTGGGTGAACTATCCCTTTTATTTATTTAGTTATTTACAAAATTAATTATTTCAGAATGATTTTCAGAATGTTCTAGAGTCAACAATAGATAAGAAGTGATTGTGGATTGATAATAATGAAGGTGAGTCTTGTATTCAAAAGAAGGATCCAGTTTGTATGTCTTGGAAATAATAAAACTTTTGTCTTTTGGCCCCATCGTGTCTAAAAATACCTCTACTGAATTAAAAATGACTTATGTGTCATGTGACCAGATACATCTCACTGACCTCTGCATGTTCTTCACACATAGCTGTGAAACAGCTGTCATCTGGACAGAGATCTGGTGAGTCTATCAGAAAATATGGCCGCTCTTTACGGCAAAGGCCACACACGAGTCTGGAGAGTTATGAGTGCTCGCATGATATAACTGGGAATATTAATGGAGGGTGCTCCTTTCTTCTTTTATGTCGGTGAAACCCTTAAAAACGTGTTAGTCAAATGCACATTGTTAACTGATAAATAGTAACGCACGCTCTACTATCTACTATACTTCCCGCGTAAAATTACAATTACAACTTTGTAATTGCTGTCATTGTTTTGTTTTTAACAGCGTTAGTAAGGCGTATTCTCTATGGTGATTAGGTGTTAAATAAATGATAGGATTCTGGGTGGGCGGCTGAAGGGCTGCCAACACCATAAGATGATTCCTGTGTGTAGCTAGAGAATACTTGCCAGCATTTGGCAGCCATGATCCATTAACCATAAATCCCCTCTCCCTTTATAGCCCAACCTATTGTCTCAAAGCTCCATTAACCCCAACCAGCCTTTTAACTAATAAACACTGTTGTTGTCATAAAGCCAGACCTCTAAGGGCCTTACTGTATGTTTCCTTTTCAGGTCTCTAGTTAGTTAGTTAGACAACATACAGCCAAATGCTCAAACACAATTTCTTTTTCTTTTTTTTTTTTTAATTTGTATTCAGTCTAAAGCTGTATCCCAATATTGCACAAGTCCCTTATTCAAACTGTGTAGTGTATGTGTCATTCATAATCAATAAAGTCTACCCCTCCAAAACATAATCACAGCCGTGGCAGCTGCATGAAGTATCCAACGTTTTTTTTTTTTGTTTTGCACTATCCGGTTATTTAAATGCACTTTTTTTCTTTTTTTGCACACTATAATTGCATACTGCATAGAATAGTGCATGAGTGCATACATTAGGATTAAAAAAAGGATTTAAATCTTTCGTAGGTCTCTTATAGCAAAGTAGTCAAAACTTTAGTCTGGTGACTGAAGGTCTGGAATCCATGGTAGCTTTCATTGGCCAAGGAGCATCCATGAGGCCATTTGATCGACATGTCAAACAACCAATCACAGTTTGTTTAGTTCCACGTCACGTTTTGGGGGCTCTACAATAACAGACCAGTATGTGACAATCTCAGACATTTTTGAAAATGTAAAATATTTCACAGAAAATTCAGTATGTGGTTGATCCTCTGTTTGTTTCCAGGTGGAACGTTAAATAATGCGAAATCCTATATAATTCAACCAATCCAATGACGACTTTTAAACTCCTGAAGTGTTTCCACTTTTGTTCCATTTGCACAGACGTTTAACCGAAGTTCTGGGGGCGTTATGTCTGAGGCTGAGACTAAGAGCAAGTTTGCTCTGTGCCAAATTGTGATGATTTATTTAGGGTGCTAAAAAATGTGGCGAACAATTTATGGGTGCTAACAATGCCAAATGCTGCTGGAATCCATAGAGTGCTAAAGGGATGTAGTAGCTCAGTACTGCTTTTTGGTTTCATTCAATCTATTTTATGTCTATTTATCTGTTTTGCGTACAATACATATATTTGATGCATGGGTTTACATCTCCAAGGTGTATTTTATGTGTGTTTGCTTATTTGTCTCTGACGATGCCTGTCGGATGTTAAATAGAAATTGTCTTTAAGATACGTATGATTTAGATTGTATGTAAAGGCATTTATCTTGGAGACATACGTTTGCTGTGTTTAGTTTTATTATCTTTCATTTTTCATCATTGTTTTACCACTTAATTTCTGGGTAATAAAGTGCAATATGTTTGTGTGTTGTAGTTCTGAGTGATGTTGGGCAGTCAGAGAGCTCGCAGGAATCGAGTGATAATCGAGCTGAGAGTCTCTCAGAGCTCTGCTCAGTTTGAGAGCAATCATCAACGTGTAATTGCCATAATTGTGGTAACTTTGCATCAGGTTGAGTGGCATCATCATGTCAATGAGACAGTGTCTATACTGGAGAGCCCTTCCTGTTAATTAGCCTGAATTGATTTCAGCAGCTGACCAGAGCGATGTTGATATACTATGCATCCACTTCACATGCACATGCACCACAGGTTTACATCTCAAGTTATGGACATCAAGTCAAAACAAAGATTTCGGGTCACAGGAAAGCTTGGGTATTGATATGTTCACTTTTAACCAGGTTTTAGATGCGAAACGTTTTCAGACGCAAAAATCTGCTCTACCATGCTTTCTACGGCAATGATGATATGGTACACATGGCAGGTGAAATCATATTTTTTACTATGAAATGTTCACACTATCAGTCTTACTTTCTGGCACTATTTTGGCCTCTTTTTCACACAAAAGTGCCTATAAATATTTAAAATGGAATATGACATTGTGTCCATTTAGATTTGGAGATTTACCAATCACTGCACAATTACCACACTTCTATATTTAACGTTAATAAATACAGCGTATATGTGTAAACCAGTCTAAACTATGTTTATAATTAAACTATTGATTTTGTTTCTAAAGAGTTTCTTCTTTGAATATACAATTATTTAAACAACATTAGATGCAAATACAAGCCATGCCATTTTCCGCCAAGTGTTAAAAATGAGGATAAAAGGTACTTTTGTATGCAAACATCTCAAAATGACCCGCTGGACTCAATTTTCAACATGATAAGAAGAAAAATACAACAATCATTTTGTAAACGCCACCAAATAAACAGCAAATAAGCATGTTAACAAGTAAGCAAACAGCCTCAAATTGGCTACCGCTGAAATACTGAGAGGACTAAAGAGCTGTTCTCCTTCAGCAAATGGAGAGGTGATTATGGTAGATTGCTGTATTTCTCCACACTTCCTCTTCATCTGTACCTTCAGCACCACGTGACCGTGTTCAGAAAGCCTCCTTTAGACAAATGAGTGTTTACACTGTCATGTCCCAGCACTAACGTGTCATAAAGTCCCATCAGAGCCAATTATACCTCATATTGATTCAGACACGTTCTAAACAGTACAGACATCACCCATCGGCGGTCATTAAAGCTGTTGAACAGTGAGCGTTTTTTTGAATTGCCCTCACCTCAGTGGTGCTCGCCGTGAGTCCCATATACCATAATGTGTCCCCAATTTGAAAAGGTAAAACACATAAAATGTAATACACCAATTTCTCGACGCAACAAAAGCCGCACAGATTCAGCGTGCGAACAAAGGGGACAGCAACAAAACAGGCATTCTCGTAAAAAAGGATTGAAGCAGGGCGATATTTGCCCTCAATATGACCAGGGAAAATAAAAAGAATAACTTCGGTAAGGGTCAGTCCACTTTATTGAACAAAACAGCACAATTGTCCAAAGTTAGCTTCTATTTAGAAACACAGTCAGTGTGATAAACAGCAAAACAATGTTTTCACTATTTTTTATCAAATATATCATGGTGGTAAAATATTTTTCTAATTTAAGAAAATAATTTGAATTGACAATGATCGAAAGAGCATCTTGTGCTTCAAAAGAAGGAAGAACGTGTGACTTTCTGTACAAGGAAGTCACATGATCAACAGCAAATAGCCTTTTTCATGAAGATTTTTTCCTAAAATGCTCACATTCTATATAATAAGCATACGTTTATATATCAAACAGTACAGTGTACAAATTTACTGTAAAAAGTAACAAATATTTATTCAAAATATTGTAGCAACATTTAAGGTTTGAATTTTTTTACAGAAATTTACAGTTAAATACCGTAATTTTATTAACTGATGTAAGTTTAATATGCCAATCTTCTGAAGTATCGAAATCTCTTTTGTACTTTTATAATACAACGATAACCACCAAAAGCAAGTGGTGATGAGAGAGTCGCATGATGAACAATATCAGGTAACATGCAACATACGTACAAAACTGATAAGAAAAAAGATAAAAAATGATAACGAAAAACATTTGAAAATGTAATGCAGAGAATGTCAATTCACTGTAAATTATATTATACATTATATACATATTATACATCTTTTTCACTTCCAAAAACAATATAGTACTGTAAAATATATATTTATATATATTTATTATATATTTATTGTCCAATACAGTTCTTCACTGTATATAATAGGATAACTTACCATTAATCATTTAACAGGTTTTTACTGTATAATGTTTACTGACAGAAATGTAGCTAAGTTTGTTTGTTTGTGTGTGTTGTGGTATGATAAGTCTTTTGGTCAGTGACTATCATAACTTCATATGCATTTCTCCCAATCATCAACCAGCCTTGTTAGCAATTATTACATCTACTCCTGTTGTCACAAACAGTTTAACAACCTCGCTGAGATTTAGCACTATTCAATTAGCACAACAGATAATGTAGCATATGCTCTGGAGAGAGGGTAAAACTACTGAAGAGCAGAAGATGTGTTTATCCCAGCATGAGCGTGTCTCGCCGGCGCACAGCAAAGAGCGGAGAGTTGTGCGCAAACCCTGCTTCGTATTCACCACATGAAGCGCTCCCTCTCTAATAATGGAGAAACAAATAAGCGTGACCGCTCTGATGCGTATCTCTTGGTAATTTAATTACATTTTGATATGGTGCGGCGTGTGAGCTACAGTGTATGTTTAAACTCTGGCAGGGGGTGATTGTACTAAAGCGGTGACAGTCTAAATGAAGGGACTGCGCAGAAAGATGGTGTCTTGATGTCCAGCAAGCGTTCAGTGACTCTTAAAAGCTGATGTGAGAGATAAAAACTTTAGTTTATAGAACGTAAATAACTTTTTCAACTTCCATTTGCAAAACAGTAAATCACAGTAACCTTCACTGTACTGCAAATACATTGTAACATTAAAAATATGAATATATGCAGTATTTATATAAAGTATGTGTAATTGTAGAATATGCTGCACTCTATTTAGTTATTTAAACAATAATTGATTCATTTTATTATGGCCAGTCTCTATATATTTATTAATTGAATTTAGAAGTCATCATTTAATTTAAATTCGGCAGTATTTTACAGGAAAATTAGTTGCATATTATGCAAAGATAAACCTTTTATAGTTTTTACTGCATATTTTAAAGTTTCACGTTTTGTTTATTGTAGCATATTTATATTTTTACGCTAAATGACATTTACAGTAGCGTTACTGTGTTACTTTTTATGTAAAATGACATTTACAGTAGCGTTACTGTTTCTTGTGAGTTTCCTTTTGAGTATGTGCTGAAATGTGAACTTATAACCTGTTTGTAACCTGTTTTGGCTTTCTAAATCACGTGGTTTTTTTATGAGTTTTAATCAGGTACTATGCTGTAATTTATGGAAATTACCAGCTTTGGTTTGAACGAAAATAAAATGAGCAGCTTGAGCTCAAATGAAAAGCCGCTGTGTTGTGTTGGTCTTATATTTGGGCCACGCTCTGATGCAGAGGTTTTCGTATAATACCTTAAGCCTTTCCAGCCCTGCACGTTCCCTCCCTTACTGGAGACACCCAGCTCATTCATGAAGTAAATGTAATAATCAGCTGATGTCAAGTCAATCCAAAATGTGCAGCATTGGGATTTTCCACTAATGGTTTGAAACCCTCGCTCTAACATATCACCCAAATTAATAAGAGTCCAGCTTGTTAGTGTGCTTAATGTGCTGTCAGAGGGAAAACATTGAAGAAGTCAAAGCCAGCGCTTTTTGGCACTCTACAAAATACTCCTTCCTCCAATACAATGTTCTCACCTTATCCATCTCTGCTTTGTCTCACAGCCAGAACCTCTCAACAGGTTAGGCTTCCATTAACACCACACTCAGAAACGCTAACGAGAGAACAGCGGGTGCTAATTTCTGACCTGGGTTAACGAGGTGGTCTAGTAAGAACTCTGGAGGAACCCGTAGGGTTAAACTTCAGGTCCCAGGTGGCATATAAATGTGGGTAAAGGCCATGTGGCTTTTTTATGCTGTGTTCCATTCAAAATCAAACGTGAGATATTTCTAATTAATAGATCCACGACTTTTGTTGTCTTGCGTTTCTTTTGTCAAACTCTGTATAGAAAAAAACACATCTGTAGCAGAAACAGAAAAGAAAAGGTACGGGTAGATTTCTGCCAGTATCTAAAGTACAGACACTGATTTAACAAACCTATTTTCACAGTTTACGCTAATTCTAAACTAATTGAATTAAGACATTTTGAAAAAAAAATTACATTTAATAAAATGGATGAAAATAGTTTTTAGAATGTGCCATGATTTTTAAACATTAACGGTTTGGTGTATCCCGACAAATATGCAAGTTATCACAGATTTCATACAGATATTTATCTTTAGGCCTAAATACATCTTATGTGGCAAAGTTATGTTTTAAAAGTTTTATTAATATTCTGTTACTGATTGAATTGAATTTGTTCTATCTGAGTCATTGTTTTAATTGATTAGGTAGATGCCGCGCGGATATATATATATATATATATATATATATATATATATTTGTTATATATACAGTATATATATGAATATATATATGTCCTGTTTGCCTGACTGATGGCGAACAGGGAAAAAAAAAAATTTTTTCTATTCCATTTGATAATTCTACTGTCAAAGAACTTCCTTTAATAAATGCACTGTAGCTACCTTAATCACCTCGTGGCAATATTTGCATGTCGCTGCTGTTCAGAGCCACACTTGCCTGTTACTATGCCAACCACCATCACAGTGTCCTTTACCTCCCCGACCTCGGTGAGGGAAATAGGGGGATGGGTGTAACCTGGCTTCTCCTCTTCAACCCCAGCCTGAGATCTGGATTAACCCCCTACGTCCCATCACAATGGGGGCACATGTCCGCTTATCCACCGCAGGCCCATTCAGACCTGCTTTACTCACAGAGTAATAAGGATTAGTGTTAATGAGACATAAGGAATTAAGTATGAGCGAAGACCTCCTTAAGCAGTCATTCAATGCATTCTGCACCTCCTCGTTCTCCTTCTGTTTGAGCACAAGGTGTAATCCTCTTGAAAATCAAAGGTAGGCGGCTCATATGAATACAGGCTCAGATCTTACAGCGGCATTTGATTCAGCTTTCTGCCATCTGCCTTGTCTCTTTTCACCTATAACCCCTCTCAGCTTGCTACTTACCCTCGCTTCCCTCTCTTCACTTCTTTTTACTGCAGGGACGTTGTTTAATTCCTCCCTCTATTAATGTATGAAGCTTTTCATATGAATCTGATGAGCGCGCGCGCTCGAGGATTTAATGTGTCAAACCTTGTTCTTCACGCAATTTTGTAGGACATAAAAAGAGATATTTTGAAGAATGTTCAAGGTGCCCAAAATCAACAAAAGTAGTGGGCGCTATTGAACATGCAATGTTAAAAAATGTAAATAATATGATATGCAATGTGTGCGATTGTGGGTACAATCGCGGTATTTTTGCTCAAAGTGTGTGGCATTTCATAGAGGCTAATTTATTTTAGGAAAATGTTGACATAGGAGAAAGAAAATGTATGTGTTATTTAATTTATTTTATTATTGAGGTCACAGACTGTACATAACTGTACATAACAGACTTCTGTACATAATATTGTACTAATATTTATAGTAATACAGTATAAAAGTAGTTTGTACGCCGTACTGTACTTTTAAGAGCAGCATTATAATTCCTCCTAAAATGTCCTCTTGAGTTTCACAGGAGAAAGAAATTGAAACGGTTTTGAGACAACACAATGGTAAATTATGGCATAATTAACATTTTGGTCGAACCGTTCCTTAAAATGACTTAATTTCCTCGGCAAGACTTCCTGTCTGCTTTCTGTGAATGCATCCTGCGTGTCTGCCTTTACATTGACCTCTATTCTGCTCTCTGTTTGATACCGCTGCTCATTATGCACCTCTCTCCCTCCTCTCCAATTATTGCTCTCAGAAGTCATTTACTGAGGGGTCTCAGACGACTGGGACGCTCGCTGTGCCATTACCCAGAACTCCCCTTGATCCAGCCCACACGTACTGCCCAGTGCAAAAAAATGGGGCTTTATTGCATTTGTATATAATATTAATTCAAAGGTTAAATTATAAATGCACTCTTATTGTTGTTTGCTAGTTGCAAGGTTGTTTGTTTTAGATTGCCGTGAAGATATATATTTAACACCGCAGTCTAGAAACACAGATTCTCACTACTATTTTGCAAAATTCAGCTGTGCTTGAATCCACCATGTTCCTCGAGAATTTACAGAACGTGGAAGACGGAAAAGGGCAGAGCGTCTTCTAGGATTAGAAGGTCATGAGGAAAAGCTTGAGGGACCTCTTCTCCCCTGCATCCAACTTCATTTCCACTTCCATTTTTATCATACTCTCTCTGGCCTCTCCCAAGATATAAGATACACGCTCTGACATGAATTAGCCCTAGATAGACTGAGATACACATGTCCTTTGGGATTCAGAGAGCCCTTCACAAAATCCACCCTCCCTCCGCGTCTCCCCTCTTTTTCAAGAGGCTCTCTAATCCTTGTGCTCCATTTGTTCTCCACCTGTCTGCGGACTATCACCTGTCTTTTGGCTGGCAGAAAGCCTGTCTGTCTCCTGCAGATATGCTGTGAATTCAATACCATTCAGTAAGAGAAATCAAATACCGTCTGCATTAGCATATAGAAATATAACAGACTGCAGATCCAAAAATTCAGAGGAGGACTGTAAAATAAAGTTACTGACAAAGCCCCACTAATAAAGATATTGTTAAGCAGTAGTAGATGTTTTGAGCTTTGTGCTGAATTTTCATTGTCACTTCATAATTCCTACAGAACGTGTGATGTCCGTATATTGATATTTCATCAAGCCCAGAGAATCCCTCAGAACATGTGTGTAATATTCCATTACTATGGACTCCTGCAGCACATAATATCCTATTAATGAACACTCTAAATTCAAAGGCAGACACTCATTTTATGGGCAGTAACAGATTTAAGCAGAGGAATTGGCCTGTCTTTATAAATACTCAGATGAATGAGACAAACCAAGAACAGGCTTGTGCTGTAACTTGCATGTGATTTCCATTTGAGGTTATGGATCAAACGATATCATTGTCAATGGAAAACCGCTATCTGCTCTTTCCTAACTCTTTCCAGTGCGAGTGTTCTGGGGGCCTCGATGGCTTTCGCATCTCTTTATTTGAGTATTCATCCACAATTTACTAACCGAGGTCATTTGAAAAGCATTAAACAGACACGCAATTGATCATCACACGCGCACATTATATTTTCAGGTTGTGCGAGATGTTTGTTCATAGCACTGAGAAGCCCGATTCATTTAAACCAATTGGTTCACCTTGCTCTGCTGCTCTACATCAGGCAGGTGTACACGTGTTAAACTGTACTTCTTCACAAATTAACGTTACTACGCTGCAAAAAAAGGCTTTTGTGTCAATGAGAGAGGATGTCAGTGCTGTTATCTGGGTGATCTCTGGGGTGCAGTATCAGCCCTGAACAGCGCTGGCCCAGACACACGACTGATACAAACACACACACACACACACACACACACACACACGCATATTTTCACTCTCTCTTGTCAGAAAGCCCACAGAGAGGCCCTCAGCTCTACAGTTAATCAATGCAGTCCAAATAGTTTTATTGACATGACAAATGTTACATCTGCATCTCCAGAAAAGATTTGGACAAGCTGTGTACCTAGAGAGAGAAGACTGAATATACACCTGCACTGACAATATTTGTTTGATACTTTAATAAGAAACTGGTAAAACAAAAGGCATCACAAACACTGGCATGTGCACAGTGCAAGCATTTAGATTCTGAGCTCAATAGATAGAAGAATAGGGACAAAGCTGGTGAAAAAATAGCATTTTTAATGAAACGTTAAGAGTATGTGATCCCAAATTTAGCATCTGTGTTTATATATTTATATATAACCAATTATATAAAGCAGCATATACACCATTAGCTCTAGAGACATAAATTATGTATGTAAAATGCACAGTATTTCCACCAGGATTTAATTGTTATACTGCCTAAAGTATTGCAATCTTATTCTACTTTCAGTTACAATACGTTTGGAAGTGATATCATTTAATAAACAGTTTAATGCTGATGAAGTGTCTGAAGCGTGAATGTAAATAATTGAATACATTTAATAATAAATTACTGTGTGCCATGTAATAAGTTTAATAGCTTGTGTTCAATATAAAATATACATAAATATGTTCAATATAGTTGAAATTGAAACTTGAAAATATCAGTATAGTTAAACATATTACAATCACTGCTGTAAATGATTAATCATGATTAATCAGATATAACATTTCATGTTTACACAAAAATATATCATGCAAACAAAAACTTTTATTTTGGATGCGATTAACCTCGTTATCATTTGATAGTACTTAAAAAAATTTTTATCTTATATAAAATTATATCATATATATATATATATATATATATATATATATATATATATATATATATATATATATATATATATATATATATATAAAAAAAAAAAAAACATGGTAAAAATGTTGATGATTTCATTCCTTAAAATATGGTGGGATATCATATTATAAATAACTATGCATTTTCTAAAGAGGGAGGTTTCATAATCAGTGAAAGGATTATTTAATATCAGTATATCCAAGTTTGGATGGAATTAGATTTAGTTTTATTCTATACAACGCATCAGAATGTAAAGGTCTGCTCAAAAGAATGCCTTTAAAAACACACAAAGACATTTGTATTCTGGAAAGGACTGGAAGTGCTGTTCCGAGCTGTTGCCTCTCATTTCCCCTCTGAATCTCTTACTTCTGTTCCACTGCCTGCTTCCATTTCCTCTCCTCTGAGCATGTGAGAGAGAGAGAGAGAGAGAGAGAGAGAGAGAGCTGGGAATGAGGGAGTGATGTATGTCTTCTCCTCCGAGTCACTCTGTTTTGGTCTCTCAGTGGTTGTCAGTTAGAGAGTTACAGTCGTGAATGCAGTGGAAAAGTTGTGGAAATACTGAACACGTGACACTTTCACTGTGTCACCGTGTGCCACGAAGTCAGAAGATTTAGTGTAAGAAAAAAACGGCATGCTGTGAAAAAATACATCAGTTGACTCTAACTGGCAACTCCAAGGTCACGGGTTCGATTATGAACCGATATGCGCCCGATGCACCGTGGATAGAAATGCATGAACCTAAATGAAGTTATCTCTCAGAATTCACATCCGTCAACCATTTCCTGTAAGTTTTCTCTACTCCAGGTTTATTACTCCTCTCAGGATCATTAATGGAGCTCATATCTAGCACAGGTCTCAGTTTCCGTCTCACGGCTCATTTTTCACCTCCCAAACGTGCTCTGATGGTCTGCAATAATTCAATTAACAAATGACCATCCATATTTGATTAAGGCTTTAATAATTGCCAGCCATGGCTAGATAACTTTTGATAACTAGTGCCCTGTAAAAGATAATTCACTCTGAGATGTAATTATACTTTTCCATTAGAGTTCCCATGACGGACTTCACTCATTTGTAGGGATTTTGTAGAATATTTAATAGAAAATCACTTGAGCTTGCGAAATGAAACTGTTGCATAAGCATAACTTTAATTTTGATATAATTGAATAAAAAGGAATGTTGCTGTGTAGGGTTTCATTGTTTCGACTTAAATAACGAAAAACCACGTGATAATACATCTATTTTTATATATTTGCTAGCCAATATTTTTAATGTGTAACATTAAACATTCATTCGATCAGAAATGCAATAAAAACAGTATTACTGTGAGATATTACAATCTGAAAATAATGCTAATTTAATATATTTAAAAATGTCACATAATCCTTCAGAAATCATTTTAATGTTGATTTTGGTTTAATATAAGTTTTGAAAATGCCAATTTTCTTCCTTATTAAAAAAAAAAAAACAGCATTTTTTGATTACTGTAAAAGTTCAAAGAACAGCATTAATATGAAATACAGGCCTTTTGTAATATTATAAATGTCGAACTGTCAATGTTTACCACCGACCCCCGAACATTTGATGACAGGGTATACGTGACTCGTGTAAGATTTTTGATCTCTTTTATGAGAATGCACTTCTGGGTAATTCATCATTCATTAGCATCTGTAAGCCCCATCGACAGGCAAGCCAAGCCTGGTTTTAGACGAGAGGTCCTGGGAGTAGAATATTTATGCGCGTCCCCGCAGGCCTCTCTCAGTCCTCTGGCTCTCTCCTGCTGTGTGATGTATTGAGCGGGAGCTTTGAGCTGGACTCTGGACGGGCCTAAGGCTGTTGTCGATTGGCACCACCGTATTTGTGATGTTTTGTCCTGAGCGTTCGTGTTCTCCTACTCTGGGATCAGCTGTTCTTCACTACAGCTCCATTAGCACTAGCCCACCCTTCCTCACACCTCAGCCTGGGGTCAGCGGTCATCGCACCCACAATGCCATGCACAAGACCGCGCTGTCTCCTCAAAAACAAAGATCGCACTTCATTATGCTCCTTCTGTCATCAACAGCCCTCGCAGGATAGTAAGAGTTTTTAAATTAGTTTCTTTCTTGCAGCATTTGTGCATTTGATTGCTGGTTGGTAGGGACTTTTAATACTTTTATTCAGCACTAAAATACATCATTTTACACATCTGAGAAATGTAGAGATTGTAGAAACTATTCCGTAAATGCATATATGCAGCGAGCTATTTCTCAATATTTGCATTATATTAGTTGCGTTTATGATAAAGTTGAAGGTTCACTCGATTCACTTTAATTATATTCATGCTATTTTGACATGATTCAGCAGATTCAATATTCAGTTGATTCAAATTGTAACTTAATTAAATTTCATTTGATTTCATTCATAAAATAAATCTTTAGTGGAAACAATAAAAAGGAGCCTATATCTTTTCAAGTTTGCAATTTATGTAATATACATAATTAAAACACATGTTTACAAAAATTGTAACAAACATACATTCATTATGCTGCACAAAAATTAGTTAATATATAGACAGTAAATGTGCCATTTATTGGCTTATTTTGTGGGAAAAAAACATAATTTTATATGATCACAGTGGGTATTTATATGTTACAATGATAATTTTCACTTTTTACAATGTACATACATGTTGATATAGTATTATTTATATATTAGTTTTTAAACAATATTTTTCTTATATTTATGTCTTACATTTTTTATTTAATTGTTTAACATTTGTTTAATAATTTACATGCTTTTTCAAATTTTTATTCATTTTTGTATTACTTTGTTTTGTTCCATCTAAGATTTGTACTTTATTTCAGCTTGCTTTCTAAAAAAACAGGGTTAACTATCATTGCTAACTAAAACTAAAACTATTAAAAACCAGCATTAACTATAATGACCCTAATTCGTGCATGCAAAAACGGTCATTAACTAAATCTAATTTAGGCGCAGGAGATAAGTTCGAGATTTCTATATAATATATGAACCGTTGAATACAGTGGCTAAACTAAGGCTTTACACCTTCTGTGTGAAAGCCCGGTGAAGGAGGTGTTTTGACAGAGATGGAAGGAGCTGTGAAAGCCCTGGAACATTTGTGTGGAAGTCTGTGGAGATTGAGAGCAGATAATAGCCTCCGTGTTGACATTCCCTCTCTAACTGTGACCAATTAATGACGGCTGGCTAAAAGAGCATTTCATTAGTTTTTGCCCTTGGCTTTTGCGCATGCCTGCGAGGGCTCTGCTGAAAACAGATTAGGACATTAACTCACGAGGGGCTGAAGGACTTGTGGAGTCATGCCTTTAGGCTCTGCCAGGCTTCAAAGAGCCCGGCGCTATCGTATCGCTCGCTCCACTCTATCATCCACCGGCCTGCCAAACGCATTCATCACCCGCCTGCTTTAAAGGTCCAGACCCTCGCTTTCACCTTGGCTTCCTTTTTATGCACGGAGGAGAGCTTCGTGTTTGGAGCGGCCAACTGTATATACGAAGATTTCTTTATTGCATGATTTTATTATGACACGATGGCAGGAGATTTTGTCTTCAATTAGTTTCGATCTAAGCAGCCCGTCCTCCAACAAAAACGACCCTATAGTTTGTTTTTTGGAGTGGCGAAAACCATTTTAGTTCAGCTCGGTTTTTACTAGGTACATTTGTTTTTATTTGATTTCCGTTCAGACATGTTTCTCTGCTCCTGACCTCCGGCTGACCTATCAGATACACCTGCCAGAGATGCGAAGGCGGAAAGAGAGACAGAATTAGGTGGAGGAGTCATCTACTGTGCTTCACCGTATCTCCCTCTAGTCTTTGAGCAGAAGTGAGCTTTCAGCAGCAAAAAGGGACTGAAACACTGATACAACCTGTCATGTTGACTTGAGGATGCCATAAAAACAGCGTCCAGTGTGGCGGATAAGACTCGTGATTAATGGCCAGTCAACGCTAGCGCTCTCTGCTGAGGAATCAGGGAGCTTTATGAAAAATGAGTTTGGCAACAACAACAAAAAAAGCGCCTACGCTTAGTGTATGTGTTTGTGAATGTAAAATGTTTATAAATGTGATATGTTAAATTAGACAGAATGGGGAACGGCTCATTGACACTGGATTTCGAATTAATGAGGAATATTAACTTTCGAAATGATTTCCTGCTGTGAAATCCACGTTTAAATATTAGCAGTTCGGCATGTCCCAACGATTGGTGTGTGTGAGTGTGAATGCGTTCGTAAACACACTCGTGGAGGCCTGGAGTGTGTTTGTGCATGTCGTTCTGAGTTTATGCTAATGAGCCGCAGAGGGCAAAGAGGGAAGGATGAGCTCTTCTAACGGCTTTTTGAATGAGATGAATGGGTTACAGATGGCCCACTCAATATATTAAAATGAGACATGCAAAGCAGGGGCGGGACTTCCTCAAGATGGGGGCTTTCCTGAAGCAGCTCGGCACCTGTCTATCTTTCGTCATGGACGCATGCAGATGCACATATGCTTGCAGAGACGTGACTGATTCACCATAACAAATAAGCACACTCTGGCTTAAACCAGACTAGGAGAGCCGTGTAATCAACCCATTAACCCAACAAAACTGCATCTATTTATAGATCGCCTCGGAAGCTATTTTTAGGTCATTTTGGTGATCTCTGACACTAATCTCACTCTGGGTCAATAAAGAGTGGAAATATTACTGTCGTCATCATCTTAGTGTGCCATTGTGTTTGCCTGTATTTATCTACACTCATGGCAAAAATTCTTGGCGCCCCTGAAAAAGTATTTCTCACAGAAAAGTATTGCATTAACACATGTTTTGCTATACAGATGTTTATTCCCTTTGTGTGTATTGGAACAAAGCAAAAAAGGGAGGAAAAAAAGCCCAGGAAGACACTGAGACATAAAAAGGAAGACTACAGTTTGCCAAAATGTACCTGAGTAAGCCAAAATAGAGACCGAGATAGACCTTTTTGGTAAAGCACATCATTCTACTGTTTACTGAAAACGGAATGAGGCCTACAAAGAAAAGAACACAGTACCTACAGTCAAATATGGTGGAGGTTCAAAGATGTTTTGGGATTGTTTTGCTGCCTCTGGCACTGGGTGCCTTGACTGGGCATCATGAAATCTGAGGATTACCAAGGGATTTTGGGTCGCAATGTAGGGCCCATTGTCAGAAAGATGGGGTTTGTGTCCGAGATCTTGGGTCTTCCAGCAGGACAATGACCTCAAAAAT
This sequence comes from Puntigrus tetrazona, assembly GCF_018831695.1. Taxonomy (NCBI): domain Eukaryota; kingdom Metazoa; phylum Chordata; class Actinopteri; order Cypriniformes; family Cyprinidae; genus Puntigrus; species Puntigrus tetrazona. The sequence continues at coordinate 24,014,839 of NC_056703.1, read as the reverse complement.
ACTTCAGAAAACACCCAGAAATTGGATGGCAACAAAGCATTGGAGAGTTCTGAGGTGGCCAGCAATACGTCCAGATCTAAATCCCATTGAATTGCTGTTGGGAAAAGGCACCCATCCAATATGAAAGACCTAGAGCAGTTTGCAAAGGAAGAGTGGACCAGAATTCTGGGTGAGAGGTGTAAGAAGCTTATTAATGGTTATAGGAAGTGACTGATTTCATTTATTTTTTACAAAGAGTGTGCAACCAAATAGTAAATTAATGGTGCCAATAATTTTGTCTAGCCCATTTTTGGAGTTTTGTGTGACATTATGTCAAATTCGCTTTTTTGTTTTGTTCCAATACACACAAAGGAAATAAACATGTGTATAGCAAAATGTGTTAATGCAATACTTTTAATGTGAGAAATACTTGATTTTCTGGAAAAATTTCAGGGCTGCCTACAAATTTGGCCATGACTGTAGTTGCATTTTGCCATATGATTTATATCTTGTGACATTGCCAACCAATGTGACATTATATCTCACAAATGTGACTCTATTTCTCATAATTGTGAGTTCATATCTTTCAATATTTTTGTTTTAATTTATAGTGTGACTTTAAGAGCTCTTTATCAAAATTGCACATTTTGACTTGACTTTGTTGCTGATAACTATGAATTTATACCACGCAATGTTTCTCTGCATCTAACAATGTGATTTTATCTCTCATTATTACAATATTATTATTATTATTATTATATTACTATTATTAACTATATTTTTCATAAATGCAACTTTGTTTATGACTTTCTATCTTGCGCTGTACTGTGACCTAATATATCCAGCAATTCTGACTTTGTTTCTAGTAACTGTGTTTTCATATTTTGCTAATTTATTAACCATAGAATAATCCCCCGGTTTCACAGAAAAGTCTTAAGCCTAGTCCTAGACTAAATGTAAATCTGAGTTGTTTCAACTGAAAGAGACCCACAGTGACTGATCCTAAAACGTTTTAGTGCCTTTGTTTTGTCTTAAGATGAACACCAGTAATGCATGTGAATGAAAATTACTTAAATGTCCTAATTGAACTATCACTTAATCCTGGTTTAGGCTAAGCCCTGTCTATGAAACTGGCACTATATATCTCAGTTATAATAATGTTTACTGTAATTGCAACTTTACAATTCACAATATGATTTTTAACAATGCAATATGTTTAAATCTCATAATTTGACTTCTTAACTGTAGCTTTGTGTCCTGTAATTGTCTAAATCCTGCATTCGTGGCTTTGTTTCTTCTTAACTGTGTGTTATATCTCACAATATGATGTTTTATAGTAGTTTTGTGATGCTTTTAAACTACTTTATGTGAAAAAGCAGTTTAGAAATTACAATAAATATCTTCTTAGACACATTAAAACTATTCCTGACCTTGGAACACAAAACCAATCATAGATGTAATTTTTTGTACATCATATGAAAGCTGAAAAATAAATAAGATGGTTTATGGTTATGGTTTAGGACAATATTTGGCTAAGATAAAACTATTTGTGAATCTGAGGGTACAAAAAAAATTAATGTTGTCTAAATGAAGTCCTTAGCGATGCATAATACTAATTTAAAAATTAGGTTTTGGTATTTACGGTAGGAAATTTCCAAAATATCTTTTAAGTAAACAATCTTTACTTAATATGCTATTGATTTTTGCCATAATAGAAAAATATATAGCTTTGACCCATAATATGTATTTTTAGCATGGTTACAAATAAACCTATGAAACTTAAGACTGGTTTTGTGCTCCAGGGTCACATATTATAATGTCAAGGGGGTCACCATTTGGCTTTTCAAGACATTTCCAGAGGTCTTTCTGAGTTGAAAGGTGGAGAGGAGGTCAGACTGCGAGTGTTTGGAGTAAATGTTTCTGATTCAGGAGCAATGAAGTGGAGAAATGGATGCTGGGATCGGGAGATTCAGCTGATTTTTCTGCCTGCATCTCTCCTTAGTGTCACTCTGACCACTGACACGTGCTGAGCACTGCCCTTTGTCACCTCCCCCCATCCCACCGTCTGTCTACACCTACCCTGGTATGACCCCTGTTCTCCACAAAGACACACTGACTGACTCTCTCTCTTTGACAAACACACCACCTGACCATTCTGTTGTAACTCAGAAGTGGGAGTGTATGAAACGAGATGAAAGGATTTTCACTTTTTTTAAGATTTATCAGACTTTATTTTATTATTTATTTTACTAAAGGTTACAAGAACATGCTAAAAAATGCAGGAAGAACATTTGACCTTTTTACCATTTTAGCACCTCTTATTTTCTTCCTAAACAAATCAGTTTTTTTCAGTCAATTGGTTGAGTGTATATAATGATTTACTCATAAAGACAGTAATTTGTTGCCACCTACTCTATTTTTGTTGTCAAAATCTGCATCACTAATTCACAGGCTGTTCCTTTTCAGTCAGTTTGTCACAATCTCTGGACTTTTGTTGTTGTTTTTTTTTCGTGTCTCGAGCCATGTGCTGTCTGTGCCCTGCCATCCCATTGTGTTTAATTGTCCTCCAGCTGTGTCTTGTTAATTTAGTTATTTCCCTGTGTATTTAAGCCCTGTGTTTTCGGTTGTTTTTGTCGGATCATCAACGTTACTACATGTTACTCAGTGTCTTTTCCCGAGTTGTATTCGTGGTTTTTGTTCTGCCTTTTGTATATTTATTTTGTCATTTTGGATTAAATCTATTTGTTTATTTTCGAGTCTCGAGCGCTCCTTTTCTCTCCCGAGAAACCACGGAAACGTGACAGGATGATCCGACCATAAAAGTAAAGCAGCGTTTTTTCCCCCTTTTTGTTTTTGGGTTTGTTTTGTCATGGATTCCCCCTACAACGACCCAAATTTCCTCATCCTCCTGCTGGAGCAGGAGGATCGATCTCTCGAGGGTTATACTAAGGACTTCCTCGCCCTCGGGAACGACTCGCGCTTCCCGGACAGCTTCCTGTGCTCGATTCACTTCCGAGGACTGAACACCACCACACGAGCGAAGCTGTCCGGGAACGGCCCTCGAGAGAGCGTCGCCGCTTACATCGAGTGGGTGCTGGTGTCCTGCAATTCGTCAATGACGGTTGCGCTGGAGGACAACGACACCAGCCCCACTCCAGATCCAGAACCCAGCCCATCATCTCCCCGCGTCGCGGAGGCCAGGCCTGTGCCCACGGAGGGCGCAATCACTGAGTCTGGGACGACCACGGAACCATCGTTGAGGAGAGCGACAGAGCCGTGGAGCGTCACCGGACCCGAGCCGATTGCGACAGACCAGGTGCGTGAGCGGGCATCAGAGCTTGCCGCGGTGGAGACAGCCGACAACGAGAGCGCGGAGTGGAGCTCCGCCCACTGCAGATCGGCTGAGGATAAGCTGATCATCCAACTGGGGCTGCTGGATCTACAAGAGGAACTGGATGATGTGGACTTAGACTGGGCACCTCCCGTGTATCCTGAGTCGCTGGTCCCGCCCAGCCGTCCTGTTAGCCCGCTGGTCCCGCCCAGCCGTCCTGTTAGCCCGCTGGTCCCGCACAGCCGTCCTGTTAGCCCGCTGGTCCCGCCCAGCCGTCCTGTTAGCCCGCTGGTCCCGCCCAGCCGTCCTGTTAGCCCGCTGGTCCCGCCCAGCCGTCTGTTAGCCCGTTGGTCCCGCCCCCGTCCTGTTAGCCCGCTGGTCCCGCCCAGCCGTCCTGTTAGCACCCTAGAGACTGTTCCCTCCCCGAGTTCCAGTGCCCGCGCCACGAGCGCCCCGTGTTTCAGTGCCCGCGCCACGAGCGCTCCCCGAGTTCCAGTGCCCGCGCCCGGCGCTCTCCCGAGTTCCAGTGCCCGCGCCACGAGCGCTCTCCCGAGTTCCAGTGCCCGCGCCCCGAGCGCTCCCTCCAGTGCCCACGCCTCGTGCACTTCCAGTTTTCCCACCCTCCCACCCTGGTCATACTGCGATGGATTCCAGCAGCCCCTGCGCTCATCCTCAGCTCACCATCACAAGCTCGCCACGGGTCTGCCGGTCCCCATCGCTGTCGAGGGTGGACGATCCCTCGCCTCAACGTCCCGCCTCCGAGTCCCGGACTCCTCCTCGCCTCGTAGACCCGTCGGCTCCCCCTGGGCTTCTAGCTCTCTCCTCTCCACCGTGGTCCGTCAGTCCACCAGCTCCACCAGGCTCCATCGTCCCTCCGGCTCCGCCTTGGTCTGTCGTCGACCATCCGTCGCCTCGGGATTCCTCTCCTCCGGCTTCGCCTCGTCCCTCCATCCCACCGGCTCTGTCAGGCTCCACCTCAGTCCTCAGTCGCTCTGGCTCCGCAGCGTCCTTCCTGTTCCCCGTCTCAGTGTCAGTCGCCGAAGCCGGCAGCGTCGCCTAGGACCTCCAGCGCCTCGACGTCACCTTGGCTCTTCGGCTCTCCTGCACCACCTGCTCCGCCGTCGGTCGGACCCATGGAGTCGATGGCCGCTCCTCCTCCATGGCTCCTCCCTCCGTCGGCGCCACCATGGACCATCATGGCTGGGCTCTGGATCTCCTCCTGCTCCGGATTCCTCCTGTGTTCTCCCTGGCTCCTCCCTCCTTCTGTGCCCCCCTGGACTCCTGTCTGCTTGCCCCCTCCTGGGGGCCGTCCTCCACCGGAACCTCCTCCCAAGATCCGGTATCCCCAGTTCTGAGTTGTTTTTTTGATGTTACTTTAGGTGCGAGGACTCACCTTCCGGGAGGGGGGCATTATGTCACAATCTCTGGACTTTTGTTGTTGTTTTTTTTTCGTGTCTCGAGCCATGTGCTGTCTGTGCCCTGCCATCCCATTGTGTTTAATTGTCCTCCAGCTGTGTCTTGTTAATTTAGTTATTTCCCTGTGTATTTAAGCCCTGTGTTTTCGGTTGTTTTTGTCGGATCATCAACGTTACTACATGTTACTCAGTGTCTTTTCCAGAGTTGTATTCATGGTTTTTGTTCTGCCTTTTGTATATTTATTTTGTCATTTTGGATTAAATCTATTAAGTTTATTTTCGAGTCGCGAGCGCTCCTTTTCTCCCCCGAGAAACCACGGAAACGTGACAGTTACCGACATACGGGATCTCGCTTTGAGAGATCATTCTACTTTGAGTGTATTAAAATGAGCCAATGAACACTGGCATGTGCTGATTGCATCCAGCTGCAGCTGATCACAGTGTGAGTATAAATGAGCAGCGGGAGCAGTGCGTATTCAGCTTTTCGCTTTAGAGTCGAGCATGACAACGCTCTGCTCCCTCTCCTGCTCCGATTTAAAGAGTACAGCGTTTTGTGCAGTGGTTGTTCCAGCGTCGAGTGGATTCCAAGGCCAGACTCATGTCAATCACTGCATCGGAGGGTGAGTCAGAAGGCTCTGGAGATGAACATCTGGCTAGTGCGGTGTTGGCTGGGCATTCCATCATGCCAGATACGGATCCAGAACTAGTGGCTATGCTTTCCTGAGCTGCCGAGAGGATCCTGTGGAGCCAAGGCAGCAAGCCTCCATGCAGGCAGCACCGTGGAGCTGGCCGCTGGCCCTGCCTGTCCAGGTCCCCGATGAGTGGTGTTCTTTTTAACCAGTGTCGTGCTAACTTTCTCGGAGCAAGGGTTGGAGCGAAGGCTGTCTCCCTCCACCCTTAAAGTCTATGTGGCTGCTATCACTGCAAACCATGACCCAATAAATGGGGAGTCCTGTTGGTAAGCATGACCTGATCATCAGGTTCCTTAGGGGGGCTAGGAGGTTGAAACTCCATTGGCCTCCCACTGTACCCTCTTAAAACCTGTCTGTAGTGCTGAGAGTGCCCCTTTTGAGCCTTTGCTAACAGTCGAGCTGACATTTTTATCAATGAACACTCTGCTTCTGCTCGCATTGGCCTCCATCAAGAAGGTAGGCGAACTGCATGCATTTTCGTTCGACGAATCATGCATAGAGTTTGGGCCAGAAGATTCCCAGGTAACACTGAGGCCAGCTCTTTGTCTGTCACAAAGGCTGGCAGAAGAGGAATGCCGTCTCCAAGCAAATGATGACACTCTGGATAGTGGATTCCATTACCCTGGACTACCATACAGTAGACCCTGTCGAGCTCCTCCATCCATTCGGCAGCCAGATGTGGAAGAACATCGAGTACCAGGCTCTCACTCGATGAATCCTTGAGAACCGATAGGTCTGGGAGCCATGTGAAGTACCCGAGAGGACTTCATATGTGTATTTCAATGGTATAGTTTTAGAGCCCCGTGTTTCCCCCCCAGCAGACCTTCTGTCAGATTAAGAGGGTTCAATCACGTACACATGAGTATACATTCCGAGACCTCCTGCAGGAAGGCAGGACTTCCATACTTCCCTTTTTACTAGAATGTGGGACGTTCCCCAGCTTTCCAGTCTTACTAAGTAGGTAGTTCTAACAACAGTAGCTGGCTTCTTGTGGTTGAACCCCAGCATACGCCAAACTGAGGGGGCTTGGGAGGCTTCAACATGACACTGGAAAGGACAGCATCCATGGAGTTTTGGTAGGGAACCAATTCGTCTGTCATATCTGACGTGACTCAGAGTGACCGACTGAAAGGAAACATCTCTGTTGCATATGTAAACTCATTCTCTGATGTAGGGAATGGAGATATCACGTCCAGTCCCCACGGTCCCTGTACCACAGCTGAGCGGCCGGGTCACTGGTTCAGCTCCTCAGCGAAAACCTGAATATGCAGACCACAAAACCAGTCATAAGGGTATTTTTAATTGAGATTTATATTTGAAAGCAGAATAAATAAGCTTTCCATTGATGTATGCTTTGTTAGGATATTTGGCTGAGATTCAACCATGTGAATATCTAAACGATATCTGGAAAATATTGAAAAAGGTGCCTTTAAAGTTGTCCAAATAAAGTTCTTAGCAATGCACATGTCTTCATGAAGCATAATCTTTACTTAATATCCCAATTATTTTTGGAATAAAAAAACAATTCGATAATTTTCACCCATACAATAATTTGCTACTTGCTACTGGTTTTGCGAATCAGGGTGGGATGATTTTATCTGTCAGAATTCACAGTGGGATGATTTGATCCCTATTGAGGTTGCCAATATTAGTCTAACTGGTGAATCGGATAATCCATACGTTCTTTTCACATTGTTGTCAACGTATTGAAAATTCCTCGATATTCAATCAAAGATTATATTTACCCACGGTTCCCATTCATCAGAGAAGAAAGCCTAAATGCGATTATGTAGACGAGGGATTAATGTGGAGATAAGCACAGGGTAATGCATGGTAATGATCTGACAGTAGTATTCCTCCTCCTTCATTTGCATATCTTAAAGTGCTGACAGGTGTGCCAGGCCATGAGGTAGAAATGAAGGCCAGTGGATGCCGATAAGACACCGTGGGGTGTTTTATACCTTTTGAATGTTGCTGATAATATGGACATTGGTTCTCTCTCTCACACACACGCAAGCACGAAAACCCTCTGAGTATGTTTGTCACAGATAACATACTGTAAATGGCTTGCTGGACCATCTCTATGTCTAATGCAGTCTGTCTGCAGCTCTGTTGTAGGCTGTAGGCTCTTGTGAGGACACTGATAAATCAAGGCAAATGTTATACGGAGGTATTTTTTGCATTCGCACACACATAGACTTTGCGGCTTGCCTCATGCATCACTTTATCTGAATCTGCCACATGTTGTTGATTTTTCTCCACCGACAGCCCTGTCTCATAATATATGCTTGGCTGGTGCTTATAACAGTACAGAATCAATCGTTGTATTGGCTACACACCACACTGGAAATGCTGAAATCTCTTTTGCGACAATAAATGTACTGTGGCGTGTTCAGAGGATAACCTATCCCTTACTGGGACCATTCAATCCATGTAATCTATATCACACAGCTACATCATTACAAGATAATATTCCTATATATTCTTATTGACTAGCAGCACGTGTACATATGTCAAATGTCAGCTATAATTGGCAAGAAGTGCAAATGGTAAACAGATTTATATTCATTATTGAGAATGCTAATGTATCTCCCACCGGGTTCTTAATGTGTTAAATACTCAAGTTATGTCTTAGGAATCTGTGCATTTCTGTCTCTTCTCTGTCCCTGTGACATCTACCGATATTAGTTATTATATTTAAAATGATAAAATCCTTTTTAACCAAACAAATGTAAATTTCACAGCAGCTTTTTGGCACAAAGAACAAAAAACGCTGTCAAACGATTAAAAAACGTTAATTACAGTCATGGATTGTGATTAATCACGATTATTTTCAAATGTAAAATACTGGGATTTGCCTGTAAATGTGTTGAAATGAAATGCACGACAAACTAGTTTAAGGAAACCCTCCGCCAGGTATGAGACATTATCCTTATTATTCTTTTTCATTCAGCCGTTCTCAGCTCTTATAGCGGAGACATTTTACATTGCTTTAATCCCAGTAAACATTTACCAAACTATTATCAAAAGTATTTCTTAATAAACACAACAAAATATATTCTTGTGACCTTGTGCATTACAAAATTATATATTACAAAATAGAATAACTTCTGTTCTACAGCTGCATTAGAGCTAATGTTAGCATCATGCTACATGAGACAATTTATGGATTAATAGTTCACTTTTACTCAAAACTCACTTTCAAGCACCATTGATTGTTTGTGCTAACCTGCTTTTGTGATCACGTGTGGAATTTTGTCATCCCACTGTTCTTAAACCATGCTATTTATAGCTCTTTTGCATCCCTGTACATATTCATTTCAGACGAAACATGAAAATATCCAAATCTTAAGAAAATCAATTACAAACCATGTCCTATCATAATCGTGTGTTTATTATAATCTATAGTGGTTCTGCTGTGTAAAAGCCTTAACGTGTATGCTATGGCTGAAACTCACGTTGTTTGTGAAATGACCCCCTCCTTTCCGTTCTTAAATTGCTATTTTTATTTACGTTTTTTGATGAATCGCATGAGTTTAGTGTTAAAGTCGACAGCAACTAATTCAAAGTAAATACTTTGGTGTGCTGCTGGTTGAGGTTATGGCTAGCTGATTTAACTCTTTTATGTTGACCTTTAACCTTGTAATATTTTTAATGTAACACTGTTGAAAAAACATGTTTGTAACAAAGATTTTCAACAAATTATTAATAATATGTAAGGTTTTACAAAGCAGTTCAAAGCTAGTTGATTTTGCCAGATTTTACTTCGCAAAATCACAGAATTTAAGTTGGTAAATAGCTATGAGTTGCAATATTATTTATTGAAATATTGCAAAATTTTATAGGTCTCCCAGCATTTATGGGAATTTTGGTGGGAAAATATGATTAAAAAAAAATAATAATTCAGGAACAAATTTTTTTTAGGATTCAACAATAACCATTTTAAAAAATACACACACACTTAAATATGTATTGTGCATATATATTGAAAAACTAACTATTTATTGATTTGTTGGTTGACACAAATGACACCGTTTGCTAAGAATGAGACACATACGCATATATCAGTCTTTCCACAGACTGCAGAAATCTCAGACAGTCACAGAAGAATAAGGTGTCTTCTGACCCTGCTCGTGCGGGGTCCCCAGGATTCACTGTATCAATTGTAGCGCTGTTATTGGAGTGTAATCGGGCATGAGAAAGGCCAGCTTGCTGAGGGTTGGGGGCTATTATGAGGGTCCCATCTGTGACTGCTGTGTGGAGAGGGGGGTACTGGCCTGGAGGTCTCTGGCACATGTCTATGAATGGTGGGTGTGAGAAGGGGCAACGGAGAAGCAGCTGATACGTCCGGGTGTGTGCGTGCATCGAACAACCTGTCTTCAACTTTTGCTCTAGATCCGTCCGAGAAGGCGTCCCTTTTCACAGTGTTTATCTTTGTTAACCAAGAAGAAGCTTAAAATACGTATCGATCTGTTGGCAGACGTGCACGCGTCGTTTCCTCTTCCGGCATAAAACTTCACGAGTCGTTTGTTGAGCGCGCATCCAGTGCCATCTCCACACAGAGGGTCATTTGAGAGCGAGAGTGGCGGTGGATTGATCCCGTGGCTTCCTCTGCAGAGATCGGCGGGTCAGGCTGCGGGAGATGATAAGCTGAGATGGAACAGGGCTATCAACGCTCTGGGGTCAGGACCCCTGCGCAAATTGAGCTGATTACTGCTGCTGCCGCTGGTCAGGTTCACGAGAAGACCGGTAATCAACAGCCAGGCCGGGGTACAGCAGCAGACTGCTTTCACAGACATTACTACGCATGCTGCAGTTTATACATGTACATGGCTGAATGTTGTTCGGGCAGACCTGCAGTGTTGTCACAGCACAGTACAGAGCAACGTTGCTTATTCCGCTTCTAAAATGGCAACTATTTAATAAACTGTTATTTTATGGCATAATGAATTACATGAAGTGCTATTTGTATTCCTTTTAGCCCTTTTATGTGCTATAGTTGCTCTCTATGGGTGCTGTTAAAGAGGTGCTTTTTTAGCATCCATCTGCCATCAGTGCTTCAACTGTAAAAGTGATCATATGTAAATATATATTAAAAATGTAATATATAAAGCAATACTTTTAAATGAAAAAAACAAAAAAGAAATAAAAATTTCGACTTTATGCAACATATTAGCACCATAGTGGCGTTTTTGAGAGCATCTCTACATGTATATGGCACACACTGTACTGTATCCGCCACAGATGAGCTGTTTTATTCAAATCGAAGCAGAAATACATGTATTCTATTGTTGCTGCTGACACAGAAGAGCATGTGCTATTTGTATGCTATTTGTTGTTATTTTTGTTTTCTTTCCTTACAAACAGTATTTTCGTATTTCCATTTACGGTTGAACCACTTATGGCAGGTGGACTAAAGATTGACTTAGACATTGTTCATTACTTGGCAGTATTGTTATACTTTATTCTCAAATTATGGTAAACAACATCAGTATTGCGTGACTGAGTATAGTGCGTATTAGCGAGTAGATTTATATTTATGTGCAGTCTAATTTCTATAATTGTCACATCATTCAAGTTTTACATTAAGAAATTATTTGAACCCAAAAAGCGAACTATTCTCCCTTCTAACTGTTGTCTTTTAAATACAAATCTGTAATCGGAAGCACATTTAAAACTGAAGCATAACTTAATTTCATTCACATATGTTTCATACTATCTTTTCTGGATTACAATACACCATCGAAATGATTTTTTTGACAATTATTATTCCAGCCGCTGTGAGAATAGACTATAAGTAAATGATGCACCACCTGGAGGATGCTCGGGCGAATGAGGCTATAGCCTAGTAGCCATGACAACTTCTTTATGTTTACAGACATGACCTAATGATTCCAAATACTCAAATTACCTGCGAATAATTAGGAAGCAGTGTTATAAGCTAACTGTGAATCAAGTGATAGTTATGTACTTGCTCAGATATTGATTCTGGATCATTTTTAACATGTTACTGCAGCTTTAAATCGCATTCCAAAGACAAATAAAGCTTTTACGGGTTTGGAATGACACGGGGGTATGTGATTAATGACAACATCTTCATTCTGAGGAGGAGTAACTCTTAAGCAACAATTAAAAATGCATATGTGTATTTTGCAATAAAAGATAAAATATTAAAACAACTGCCATTCGTTAAGGTGTGATTTTGTAACACTGATGCATAATCGGGTAACACTTTAGTGACCAGTATAAACTAGTTGCTTATTAGCCTATTAATAGCATACTGGTTGTTTATTAGCACTTATGAACTACATGCCAAATCCCTACCCAATACCTAAACTTAACAACTACCTTACTATTTATTAACAGCAAATGAAAAGTTTATAGAGGCAAAAGATGTATTTAATGGTTTGTTAATGGCGAGAATCGGACCTTAAAATGAAATGTGACTGATCTCTGATTTGAGTGACGGCTCCCAAGTCAGTATGATTGACAAGTACTAAACAAGCTGCAGCAGCTCTGGGAGATCTATGACGTGCAGTGTCCTTCTGGGACATCTCTTAACATCCCATTCACATTCACACACAAAACACAATAACTGAACAACTCAGATGGTCTCCACTCCCTATACTTGACACGAGCATGACCTGTGTGTGTGTGTGTGTTTTCAACCCTCCTCATTGCAGTCTGTCTCTGTGTTTCTTCTCTGTGCCAACTGCTCACAGCCAGGGCGATCATCCAGGGACAGGGTGCATCCTCAGGTCACCTGGTCCATTAAATTCAAATTGAGGATAAATGATCTGCAAATTATGTCCAAACAAGAAAGTGAATGATATTGACTTTAAAATAATTCTAAGGGGCTAGAGGATGCAAAGTTTTGCTAACAAAGTTGTGAAAACAAGGCACCACATTTTTTTTTATTATATATATATATATATATATATATATATATATATATATATATATATATATATATATATATATATATATATATATATATGTATATATATATGTATATTTGTATGTATATATACTCAAGACGCACAATTACGTTTATATGAAGTCTGTATATATTTTCGTATTGTTTCACAATGGGCATCACGATTACATTGTTCAAATCATTTACCTGATGCCTTACTTGCACAAAGGACATAAATAATAGCTGAATGAAATCACGGTCCCCTTCCTAAAATATTAAGTCAGTATGTATTTTCATGTAAATGAATGAATAAATCAATCAATAAATCAATTAATACGTCAAGTCAGTCGATCAATAAATAATAATTTTCTTAAAATATTGCTTTTATACTATTAAAGTACAATCTCGAAATAAAGGTACAAAGAGCTGTCACTGGTACTACCTTTTAAAAAGGTACATGTTTGTATCTTATTAGTACTTAAAGTGAACCTAATAGGTACAAAAGTGTACTTTTGAAAAGGCACCGCCCAGAGTGAGCTATATTAAAACATTAAAAACTATATGCAGATTTCCTTCAACAAAATAATCACCATTAATCTCTCTTTGACCAGTCTAAAGCGAAATGAAAAAGCAACGTTATAAAATGTGGTCAATGTAAACAACAAAACATCATCTTAAGCATTTATCTCTACAGCCGAAAATTCTTCTGTCTTTAATTGTGACATAGAGAACATACACAGAGAGAGAGAAAGAGAGAGAGAGAGAGAGAGAGAGAGAGAGAGAGAGAGGAAGAGAGAGAGAGAGAGAGAGAGAGAGAGAGAGAGAGAGAGAGAGAGAGAGAGAGAGAGAGAGAGAGAGAGAGAGAGAGAGAGAGAGAGAGAGAGAGAGAGAGAGAGAGAGAGAGAGAGAGAGAGAGAGAGAGAGAGAGAGAGAGAGAGAGAGAGAGAGAGAGAGAGAGAGAGAGAGAGAGAGAGAGAGAGAGAGAGAGAGAGAGAGAGAGAGAGAGAGAGAGAGAGAGAGAGAGAGAGAGAGAGAGAGAGAGAGAGAGAGAGAGAGAGAGAGAGAGAGAGAGAGAGAGAGAGAGAGAGAGAGAGAGAGAGAGAGAGAGAGAGAGAGAGAGAGAGAGAGAGAGAGAGAGAGAGAGAGAGAGAGAGAGAGAGAGAGAGAGAGAGAGAGAGAGAGAGAGAGAGAGAGAGAGAGAGAGAGAGAGAGAGAGAGAGAGAGAGAGAGAGAGAGAGAGAGAGAGAGAGAGAGAGAGAGAGAGAGAGAGAGAGAGAGAGAGAGAGAGAGAGAGAGAGAGAGAGAGAGAGAGAGAGAGAGAGAGAGAGAGAGAGAGAGAGAGAGAGAGAGAGAGAGAGAGAGAGAGAGAGAGAGAGAGAGAGAGAGAGAGAGAGAGAGAGAGAGAGAGAGAGAGAGAGAGAGAGAGAGAGAGAGAGAGAGAGAGAGAGAGAGAGAGAGAGAGAGAGAGAGAGAGAGAGGAGAGAGAGAGAGAGAGAGACAGAGAGAGAGAGAGAGAGAGAGAGAGAGAGAGAGAGAGAGAGAGAGAGAGAGAGAGAGAGAGAGAGAGAGAGAGAGAGAGAGAGAGAGAGGAAAGAGAGAGAGAGAGAGAGAGAGAGAGAGAGAGAGAGAGAGAGAGAGAGAGAGAGAGAGAGAGAGAGAGAGAGAGAGAGAGAGAGAGAGAGAGAGAGAGAGAGAGAGAGAGAGAGAGAGAGAGAGAGAGAGAGAGAGAGAGAGAGAGAGAGAGAGAGAGAGAGAGAGAGAGAGAGAGAGAGAGAGAGAGAGAGAGAGAGAGAGAGAGAGAGAGAGAGAGAGAGAGAGAGAGAGAGAGAGAGAGAGAGAGAGAGAGAGAGAGAGAGAGAGAGAGAGAGAGAGAGAGAGAGAGAGAGAGAGAGAGAGAGAGAGAGAGAGAGAGAGAGAGAGAGAGAGAGAGAGAGAGAGAGAGAGAGAGAGAGAGAGAGAGAGAGAGAGAGAGAGAGAGAGAGAGAGAGAGAGAGAGAGAGAGAGAGAGAGAGAGAGAGAGAGAGAGAGAGAGAGAGAGAGAGAGAGAGAGAGAGAGAGAGAGAGAGAGAGAGAGAGAGAGAGAGAGAGAGAGAGAGAGAGAGAGAGAGAGAGAGAGAGAGAGAGAGAGAGAGAGAGAGAGAGAGAAAGAGAGAGAGAGAGAGAGAGAGAGAGAGAGAGACAGAGAGAGAGAGAGAGAGAGAGAGAGAGAGAGAGAGAGAGAGAGAGAGAGAGAGAGAGAGAGAGAAAGAGAGAGAGAGAGAGAGAGAGAGAGAGAGAGAGAGAGAGAGAGAGAGAGAGAGAGAGAGAGAGAGAGAGAGAGAGAGAGAGAGAGAGAGAGAGAGAGAGAGAGAGAGAGAGAGAGAGAGAGAGAGAGAGAGAGAGAGAGAGAGAGAGAGAGAGAGAGAGAGAGAGAGAGAGAGAGAGAGAGAGAGAGAGAGAGAGAGACAGAGAGAGAGAGAGAGAGAGAGAGAGAGAGAGAGAGAGAGAGAGAGAGAGAGAGAGAGAGAGAGAGAGAGAGAGAGAGAGAGAGAGAGAGAGAGACAGAGAGAGAGAGAGAGAGAGAGAGAGAGAGAGAGAGAGAGAGAGAGAGAGAGAGAGAGAGAGACAGAGAGAGAGAGAGAGAGAGAGAGAGAGAGAGAGAGAGAGAGAGAGAGAGAGAGAGAGAGAGAGAGAGAGAGAGAGAGAGAGAGAGAGAGAGAGAGAGAGAGAGAGAGAGAGAGAGAGAGAGAGAGAGAGAGAGAGAGAGAGAGAGAGAGAGAGAGAGAGAGAGAGAGAGAGAGAGAGAGAGAGAGAGAGAGAGAGAGAGAGAGAGAGACAGAGAGAGAGAGGAAAGAGAGAGAGAGAGAGAGAGAGAGAGAGAGAGAGAGAGAGAGAGAGAGAGAGAGAGAGAGAGAGAGAGAGAGAGAGAGAGAGAGAGAGAGAGAGAGAGAGAGAGAGAGAGAGAGAGAGAGAGAGAGACAGAGAGAGAGAGAGAGAGAGAGAGACAGAGAGAGAGAGAGAGAGTAAAAGGCATGTAACGGTTCTCGTCCCTGAGGGCTTGATGACACTAAAGAGACACAGAGAAGAAAGGAGGAGGGGAAGCCCATCACCCTCTGCTCCATTCTGTTCTTTTACAACTTGACAAAATAGCCTTTTAATTTTGCTGAACGTCTGGGGCGTCTGCGGCTCTGCCTGCATCAATCTCCATCATCAGCAGGCTCCAGGCACTGAGTCCCCAGGGTCCTCTCACTGCCAGAAGACCACTGTCTCACCCCCTCCGGGCACACAGCAAAAGAGAGCTGCCAAGACCGTTTCTCTTCCTTGTACGGCCAGGATTAGAGTTCGCCGTCTTCTCACGCTCAAACTCTCCTAATCATTTTGAGACTGTAAATTCAGATTCGTATATAGGCCTTTCGAACAGCACCCATGTCCGCCATCACAGCGTGCAATATCCATAACGAAAACATTGCTCGCTTTCAAAATAATATATTTGAGCTGATGCCTTTGGGTTTGAGCTCTTCCAGCCTTTCTGGTATGACTGAATATAGTTTCCGTGATCTCCATCGGCAGGCTGAACCAGAGACAGTCAGTAGAGATTTCCCCATTGTTTACATTCATACCTGTATGCCTGAACAATATTATATACACACAACGTTTTATAGAGACACAGCTTTCATACACTCGGTCCATGTTTATGAGTGTGATATGAGGCTGAAGGTATGTTTTCTAATCTTATTGACCTCCCCCCGGAACACATCGCAGCTAAAACTGTGCTAAGTGGTTTCATTTGGCAAATCATAATCAATTATGTTTTCGTCAAATTACGTGAACGAGCGGTCCCTCCGGGTCGCCATCTCATCTTGTTGAACTCAATTAGCAGTAATTAACACGTGCTAATGAGACGAAGCGGGGTCCAAAACAAACAGTGGGAGCTGGGCCTCGTATCTAACGGCAGCAGAGACTACAGTCGTGCGGGGTTGAGGAGAAATCCCACCGCCTCAAATCATTTGGTACGAGTCGTGGGTCTAACGGGACGCGCCAGCTCTCGCGGTTCTTCATTTATTTGCTCGTTTTGAGGGCGCCATTCAAGCACGAACGACGTTAGGTTTTACTATCAGGTGTATTCCACAAAACTTGTGTATTGACTATATCTTTCTAGCGCTTGACGTCCATCCCAGGCATAAAGGTGCTTGAGAGATCACCTTCCCGGGGAGAATAAAGTGCACTTTTACGTTTATAGGCTATAAAATACAGCCTGTACTTCAGCGGTCAGGTGGATACAGAGCATCTTTGTCTCCGGCTTGCGCAACAAAAAGCCAAACCGTCCTGTAAGGTGGACATTTATCTCCTTCCGTGCTCTCAGTATATTTAATCGAATAATAATAAAGATTTGTAATATGATTTTAATAAGATTTGTAAAATATTTTTTGGCCCCGCGTTCTTTATTGGCATTTATGATTCCTGGAAAGTTTCCATTGCGCATTTTCCATTTTCCGTTGCTTGACAACGAGAAACGCTCTTTAGGTCACTAAAACGTTCCTCAAAAACGTGCTATTTTACTGAAAGTTTCTTAGTTAAGCTATTAAATGGTTTTAATAGTTTTTTTTAATTGTTATAAAATGAATGTTGGTCCAATCAATGATATCAGCTGTTCAATTTTCAACCTCTGTAATTTACACTATTAAAAATAAAAGGTCAACAATGGACTTTTTTTAATTTAAAAAAAAAAAAATAACTGTACACTGAAATGTTATTTTGGGAACGTAAACCTCTTTTGGAACCTCTACTTAAAAAAAAAAATTGTTTTCGTCTTTTTTTGTTTTTCTCGCTCTATAAGCAACGTTTAAAGCTGTTCAGTGTCACAAGTCAAAGAACCCCAACATCGGGTTTCCATACTATCCGCTAACAAAAGAAAACGAACCCCACCGACGCGGGTTTTCCGAGAATAGAAACGCGAAAGCCCACCGGAGCCTTTATTTTCACGGACGGCGGTGTTTCGGTGGATTTCGAGGTTCTGTCGGGTTTTGAACGATTGTATTTTCCCAACTTGTTCTGTCCGCCCTGCTATCGCAGGAAGCACGCACACGCACGGCGGTATCAGGGAGACGCAGACAGGACGCTTGTTCGCTGTCTGCTGCGGTCTATCTCCCCGCGCGCTGATCCTATCTCCAACACTTTATATTATAATCATTAGTGATCCTTGCCCTCTCACCCGTACTGAAGAACAATCGTAGAGGAACATTAATCTGAGCTGGAAACCGCCGTGTCCCTCTTTTCCCACATGGCTGTCCGGGTCGTGTTTTTTCTCGAATCGTGCATAATTTCTGGATCACTACGGCGGATTTCACACACACCCGCTTAACTAAAATATCTCAAACGGCATCGTTTTCATTAATGACCCCGCGTTAATGGGATTTAGTCTGAGAAAACGAAATTACAGCGCTGTGTATAAAATCTTCAATAGCCTATACAGCATATGACAGCCTATTAACCTATAGACAAAATATAAATAGTCTATATTTAATGCATTCTGTAACAGCAGTAATGAACCTGCAAAATGTAAAAGACTATTTTCTTTATTTAGCCTAATTTCGCAATAATAGGCTAATAATAATCATAATAATAATAATATTTTTATAATAATAGTTGTGCTTCCAAAGATCTTATTTGCTTAATTTGTAAACAAGCCTCAATAATAAGTAGAAAATTATACAGCCTACTGATTGAACTCAGAGAAAAATAAATAAATAAAAAAAGCACAAGTTAAATTTGCATTACTCATATCCACGACTGAGTACTAATGTGCATATGATATCCATCCTAAATGATATTTGATATTTTTAATACTATAGGCTAT
This sequence comes from Puntigrus tetrazona, assembly GCF_018831695.1. Taxonomy (NCBI): domain Eukaryota; kingdom Metazoa; phylum Chordata; class Actinopteri; order Cypriniformes; family Cyprinidae; genus Puntigrus; species Puntigrus tetrazona. Next base: position 23,996,670 of record NC_056703.1, on the reverse strand, counting down.
TTAGTAGTCTAGGTCCACTGGGACGCATGGCATGTCTTGCATTTCGCCAGACTGTCTTACGCGTCAAAAACAGAACTAATTATATATATTTTATTTCGTATTAACGAAAAACAGGCACGTCGCAGTCCATCAAAATTTCTCCGCGGTCAAAATAATTCTCTCAGTTCTCCCCCACTCCATTTCGGAAAGCAATTAGCCAGCATTCAAGTTTGTTTTGATAATACTCGATAACGTGTTGTTTCCAAATGGACCGAAGACCGCAGAAATTGCAGGGGAGAGCGCGTGCACCTAAATGGCTGTAATGTGATTGGTTCCGGTCCGAACTGACGTCACCTCGCCGGGAATAAGGTCTCGCGGCGGCGTGCGAGCGCGTGACAGAGACGAGCAGGGAGAAATGCCGCTGGAAAATACTCGCAAATGACCAGGGATGGACGCGATGCGCTTTGAAATCGTTTTTAATTTTTCGTGAAACGAATTAAACGCGTTCATCGTTTTTTGCTCAAGCCTTGGGAGCCCTGGAGACTCCGCGCGCAGATATACAACGAGCAGGCGAACCTTTCCACGACTCCGGCTGAAGTTTGTTTTTATTCATCTTAATGATAAACCATCAGCGTATGCTTAATCGTCAGAAGAGGAGCCGGCACTTGTCCGTTTCTGCGCTGCGGGCGAAAACTGGGACGCCGTGTTATACCCAATGCCTGCCTTTTTGATGACTTTTGTTTCCTTGGATCAAGGACCCCGCAGTGTTCTCTAACTTTTGGCACGAGCCGGTTTTTTCGCCTCTCGACAAGGACGGCAAAGTGGTGACCGGAGCCACAAAATATGGTCCACTGTGCTGGATGCGAGAGGCCTATTCTGGACAGATTTCTGCTCAACGTCTTGGACAGAGCCTGGCACGCCAAATGCGTGCAGTGCTGTGACTGTAAATGCAATTTAACCGACAGGTGCTTTTCTAGAGAAGGACGGCTCTACTGCAAAAACGACTTCTTCAGGTGAGCGTTTGACTCGGAGAAAGCCCCAAAAGACATTTTTAGCAACGCGCCTATACGGACCTTATTACAGCGTTCCCCTTATATGTAAAAAAATAAATAATAATAATAATAATATAAAAAAATATTCGTTAATAACGCATTTACGTAAACCTCTATATAAAACCCAGCATCGCTATAAAAATAAATGCACGCGCACACACACACACACACACACACACATTACATTTTACATTTACAACCCCTCGGATTCTAGACAACTTGTTAGGTGACAGACTAAAAGAGTTCTCTTTGTTTACAAGGTATGAGTGTCAGACAGGCAGGGGACGGATCTGCCTCGCCTCAATCTTTCTCAGCGCACGCGTTTGTTTGCGGAGGCTCGAGAGAAGACGAGATAAGTGGATTTGAATAATGAACGAGCTCGAGAGGAGAGAGGCGCGCGCGTCCAGTCGGCACGCGCATGCTCACGCGCGCCCAGAAACAAAAGAACGCGTACTGCGAAGTTTGCGAGAGGATATTCCGTTAATGCGTTTCCGTCGAAGCGATGCCGAGCATGTCGGTGGAAGAACGGAATTATTCTACCGGCTACAGGCCTAAAAAAATATATAGCAGAAAACTAAATTAAAACACGCTGGTTAATGGCCGGGGTTAATAATCATTACATAAACAAAATAAATAAATAAATAAACAAAACCGTAATCCGATTGTAAAATATTGTAAAAACGTTTTAGGTGTAAGAGGGTGAAATATTTTAAAAACAGCAAAGATAATTCGTTAGACTGAAGCTTAGCAATGCAGCTAAACAGAGACACAATGTGTATGCTTTAAAGGTAGGTTTGTTTGGATTTTATTTCAAACAGTATTGTTTTTTTCGTTATGTTTTATGCATTGCAATGTTTTACACGTTTACGTGTTGTCGTGTTACCCCGGTGCTCTTTATTATATACCAGTTATTGGAGAGGTGCAATTTTGACAAATGTTTTTTAGTTGCACCACTGTTAATTTTTCAGTAGCTTATATGCATCATAAATATTTTAATACCTCAATCATGTCCACACGTGAATATTAAGAGTAAGTTACCACTGTCTGCAATTCTTGTCACAATATTTATGGGTCTGGCAACCGCAACTGTCAGTTACCTTTCCTTTTACTGTAAATTAAAGTGACCTGTAGCTGCATACGGTTCAAGCAGGCATTAAATAATTCAAAGGCTCTAACGTTTAGGTGTGTGTTGATGTTGACTGTCTGCAGACGTTTCGGCACTAAATGCGGAGGCTGCGCGCAGGGGATCTCGCCCAGCGACCTGGTCCGGAAAGCGCGGAGCAAAGTCTTTCACCTGAACTGCTTCACCTGCATCATGTGCAATAAACAGCTCTCCACCGGCGAGGAACTGTACATTTTAGACGAATACAAATTCGTCTGCAAGGAGGATTACATGAATAACAGCATCGGAAAAGACGCAAACCTTCTGTCAAGTGAGTCGCTTAATTTGGGAGCCTGTAGCTTGCGAGATAAACAGCCTGTTGTTATTTATTTATTTTTTTATAAGAGCTGATTCAGATTATTATGAATCAGCTAAACTCGTATCGCTGTGTCCGGTAACGCGTTGTCTTTGAACGTGCGGCACACGAGGCATTTGCTGTTTTCGTCTGTTTTATTACAGTCACTACGTGCAGTGACCCGAGCCTATCTCCAGAATCTCAGGACCCGCAGGACGACTATAAAGACTCCGAGACCGGACACGTGTCGGACAAGGAGGGGGTTAACAATGAAAACGACGAGCAAAATCTGGGCGGCAAGCGGCGCGGGCCGAGGACTACTATCAAAGCCAAGCAGCTGGAGACCCTGAAAGCCGCCTTCGCCGCCACCCCCAAACCCACGAGACACATCCGGGAGCAGCTGGCGCAAGAGACGGGCCTCAACATGAGGGTCATTCAGGCGAGTGGCGAGGGTGCACGAAAACAAACGGTTACTGCCTACGTTTACAGGCATTTAGCACGGTGCGCTCCCGCGATGCAGGCCCTTTTTATAGGCTAGAATACACGCGTTAATTTAGTTAACGCTTGGCAACCCATTTGACACGAGGCCTTGGGTCGCGTTTATTAAACCAGAACAGTATTATAAAACATAACCGTGAAACTAGCCCACGCATTTTATTTTTCATCCTCGAGCACTGGATGCGTCTCGTGCGCGCGCGCTATTTCCCCCCGCCTCTCCTCGTCCAATCAGATTTTAGAGCCGGAACTCTTCTTTTATTATACCGGTGTTTAACTACTAATGGCGAGGGCTGCGGACCAATTCGGAAGAACTTAACCAAAGTAGTCTAAATTGATTGCCTGGTTATAATGAGTGCAACGAGAATACACTTTAAAGCTGTGTATATATAATTAGGCCCGTCCACTAGATGGGATAATAGGTATTCGCAGTCGTCTGATGTCTTAAAGAGCGTGCGCGCATACTGCTGCTGGGTCGTAACGAATTGGGAGTTTAGAATAATACAAGTAATTTGGGCTCGAACACCGTTTATTCGCATTTTATTTTGACATACATTTTGACCGTGCCTTAAAACTAGTTAAACGCGATTTTTTTGCTCTGAACGCTCTTTTTGGGGTAGCCTATATAAATGTGTTTCGTTGCGCAGGTGTGGTTTCAGAACCGGCGCTCCAAGGAGAGGCGCATGAAGCAGCTGAGCGCGCTGGGAGCCAGGAGACACATGTTTTTCCGCAGCCCGAGGAGAATGAGAGCGCTGGGAGACCGCGTGGAGGCAGGGGAGCTCGTGGCCAACGGACACTTCTCTTATTACGGCGGTTAGTTCACCTTCACCAATGTAAATTATACAAAAACGCATAACAACCGAATGGTAGCCTATATAAAAAATTATTGCACAATCGCTATTGTGGCCGTGCTGTGATGGGATACCATGCATGGGCTGAAACAAACATTTAAAAAAAAAAAAATAGAGACTACGTTTGATCATCCTTTATTCAAAACAATTTCTTTCCATGTTTATAAAAGCAAAATATATGCATAAAAGCTTAAATAAAGACGTTAAAATAAAACAGTTCATTTTTGCATGAACAGAAATAATAAAATGCACAAAAATATCGAGCACTCCTACTGTTGTTTAGTTTGATCCCCTTGCAATCACATCAACGCTAACTGAACCGATTTCAGCCGGCTGGGTTTTGCCTGTGATGTATTATGGTCGATGCATTAAGACTTGAATCGTAACATTTAACGACCATTTTGGTTGCAGACTATCAAGGCGAATACTACGGCCCGGGATCAAACTACGACTACTTCCCTCAAGGTCCTCCATCCTCCCAAGCACAGACTCCGGGTGACCTGGGATTCATGCCGTCCTCTGGCCCAGCGGGAACGCCTCTAGGGAGCATGGACCACCATCACGGAGCACACCACCCTTCCAATGAGACGCAATGCTTCAGCGACATGATATCTCAGCACCCAGGGGAGTCCCCCAGCCCGGAGCCCAACGCACACAGCATCTCCGCCGACATGTGCGACTCCACTCCACCCTTCACGTCCCTGAGCTCTCTCGCCGGCGGCGGATACAGCAGTCAGCTGTCCTCAGAGATCAACGAGGGCACGGTGTGGTAGCCAACGACAGACTAATGCAGGATACAGCGACGTGGAAGTGTACTGTTCATGTGTGATTTTTCTAGCGACGATATTTCTATTTAGTTAATTTATTGACATAATTGTCTATTTATTTGTTTACCTATTTATTTAATGTATTTATCTATTTAAGCACCATTTGTGTATTTTGAAAGCGGAATGTTAAATATCGGTCTGCAGACCTTATAGCTGTGCTATAGACAGCGACGGTATAAGAAAAGATGTTTATATTTACAACACCTGGCGTGTCTGTTCACATGTGTATCATAATTTGACGACGCAGACCTCTTGGCCTTTCGAGGCCTCGCCATAACGACACTTGAAATCATCTCGCACCAAAATCTTTCTCTGCTCTCCATGCGGTGGGGTTACATCTCCATAACGAATTCCACCAAATCTCAGAGCGTTTGCCTTTGAAAGGGAAACTTAAAACTGTTGGGACAAACCCTTTATTTGAAATGAAACATGACTTGAACTATAAGACAAAGTCTACCTTCTAAAAATGATTTCATATAGCCTAGTCAGTGGACAGAGAGCAGTCAATTGTTTACATGTATTTTCTTCAGGGGTTTGAATATCAACAATGACTTAAAAAAAACCCTCTTGATACTGACATAAACTTTTTCTTCAAGCAAGAAACCAAACTTTTGTATTAATTCAATTTATATTTGAGTTGTGATTCACTGTACTAGTTTGTATGATCATGTGTTTGCACAAAGAATACACTAAACTAAAGCATAAATACATGTTGACGAATGAAGCACAAATACATAAGTTGCGTTTCTTGTTCTAGTCTTGAAATGGACTTGCATGCGTTAGTCTCTGGATTAGGGTTATCTGATATCCTATAATATATATATATATATATATATATATATATATATATATATATATATATATATATATATATATATATATATAATTATCTGATAGTCCTATAATACAGAATTTTTCTCTGTAATAAAAGAAAGAACACTCACAGCACAGTCTGAGGAAAAAACAGCACATTTTATGCATTGTGAAACAATTTTTAAGGGTTATTTTTGCTGATTCTATTTGATGCCTTTATAATGTAAGTGTTAGGAGGTCCTCCTTGCAGCTAAATGTAATAATAAACAATGATGGGGAAAAAATTATATGTATATATATATATATATTTTTTTTTTTTCATAAAAACTATAAAACCTATAAAATATATAAAAGTTTTGCTTTTGTATCAGATGCTATGCTCAGTATTTGGTGCAAAACAGTCCTACTGCTTCATTTTTGTTTGCTTTAATGTTTTTGTTACACAGTAGTAACAAAACCAGACCTTATCGAAACAAAAAACATGTAGGCAGTATAAACTACAGCCTACGCAATCAATTGAAATAAATATAATTTAGTTCTATATCAAGTAATCTTACAGCAAATCTGTTCAATAAGTCTCTGTGACAATGAAAATGTACACCTACTAAGGAAAACCCCACAGGTTAGGTCACGTAAAATGACTAATATCTTCTAGAATTTAGTATGGATAGTATGCGCACTGCGACCCGGGCAACTTCTTTCTCCTCACGTTCACGTTTCCGGCGCGCTGTGATGACGTCGGCTTCGAGTTACAGCGTGGGACAAACATGGCAGCTTCTATATCGCAGCAACTCGAGGATTTGTTAAATCCTTTACCACACTTCTTGGATCCAGAGGACGACCAAGATGAAGGTATTATAAATTTAAAATAACGTCCGTTTATATATGTGTTGCTAGCCGTTTTAGTGTTATTGTAACGGAATATCTGTCACCTCTGGTGAGCGCGACGTGTCTGCATGCCCGGCTGTACTGACAAACAGTTTTATTTTACACCGATTAATTAAGACCAGTGACTCATGACATTAAATATGAGTTAGTCATTTATCGATGATTGCTATAATAATAACGAAAAGGATACGTTTTGGGATTTTTTTTCCACACTTTACTGAAAAGACTTTACTGTTAGAATTTATAATTGTTCATTACTTAAATTTCCACTAAAAGAATGTACCGTGTCTGTCAATGCTACTATTTTGTGTGCTGTGGTAGTATCGTGTTATTCTTTGAAGTAATTTACACGCACACGCACACACACACAAACACACACACACACGCAATTACAGAATATGTTTATGACAACCATAAAGGACATTTTATGAATTTCATTCAGTAATAGTATATAAATTGTTACTGTCTGGTGATATAATTAAAATCTTACATGCTGGTTCCACTAGCTGTTGATATGATCATGTGACCGTATGACCGTAAATGTGTACTTCGCTCAACTAAAAACATCATTTTTGTGAACTGCAGAGACGAAAGCCAAAGTCATAGAGAAGTTTGATGAAGGTGATGACGACGACGAAGAAGTTTTATCTGGCCATCTGCGGAAGCGTTCTGCTGTAATTCTCACTGATGGTGACCGTCGATATCGTGGCAAGGCTACATCCAGAAAAGATCTACTGAAAGAGTTGGATGGATCAGGTACGGTGGAAATATCTTTTTTTTTTAAATGAGTGATGAATTCGTTATAAAAAGGACTGTATAGAAATGCTGTATGCACTTTTTGCAAAATCTGCAAGTAATCTGAAAACTGGGTTTTATTAACATCTATATGAACATTTTCAGCAGATGAAGATGATGATGATGATGATGAAGAAAATGAAATGCTGGACAAGTACATGGAGTGTATCAAAGATGATGATGAGGAAGAGGATGAAGATGACACTGAGAACGATGAAAAAGAGCAATTCGATGATGATAAGGATCTTAATGGAGATGATAGCTCACAAATGTCCAGTCTAGTGTCTAAAATGAAGGGCACAGACTTTATGAAACTCACAGAGGGAATGGATGATTTGGGAGAAAGTGAGGATGAAGAGGAATCAGCTGACAGTGAAGGAGCGAGTAAGGAAGGCTCTGAGGATGAGGATGAGGAAGAAGAGGAGGAAACGGCCCTGAGAACATTCTCTAAAGAGAAAGTTGATGAAGAGGTGGAAAAAGGGAAAGCCGTGAAAAATCAGCTTGGTATGAATGTTTGCCCGCATTCAGATGAATAAATAACAAGAATACAATTATAGAAATTACAAAAAGAGAAAACCGTTCTCAACTTTATGCTTTACCTCCACAGCTCTTTGGGACCAAATGCTTGAAAGGCGAATTAAAATGCAGAAAGCTCTGGTGACAGCCAATCAGCTTCCACAGCCGCAGACGTTCCCAGAGTTCAAGAGCAGGGGAGGGGCCGAGTACGCCGAAGCTTTGAAAACCAGTAAGTTGAATGAAGAATACTTTCTACTTCTGACCATAAAGTTATTCTGTTGCTTAGTGTTTTGGAAGATTTTGTGGTTAGACCCGCCCTCCTTAGTTACTATGCAGCTCTTACATTACACGTGTGTTCTCACGCAGTGAAAAATACATCGCAGGGCAGAGAGAAAACTGGCAACACACCGACCAAAAACAAGACAGATCAGGTTACTTCTAATATTAAACAAGGCCTCAGGACCTAACTTTTAATTTTTGAGGAAATTCAGTACCTTTGATGCGTTGTGACAGATCGCCGTGTTCCTTCAGTTCAAACACGTCAACCGAACGTCTTTTTTATATTTACATAAAGCACGAAATGGGAAAGAATAAACATCAGAGAGTATTTTACGTAAATCACGGAACACATTACGTTTAAGTCCACTGAAGTTCTGTCTGATTGTGGTTAAGTTTAGAAGAGATCCAGGGCATGTGCACATTTACATATTTTCAGAGCCAACAGTATAACGTCAAACTTATGAAAATGGCTGTTGCAGTGAAAGCCTTTTTGCAGTAAATGACCAGTCATAGTTTAATGAGTGAGAAATCGTTGAAAACAGATGAGCAGAAACGGCTCCCGATTATTAGCTCATCTCCTTTACCGTGGCAACCAGGAACAGCACGGGTTGACCCTCATGGATTATGGATTTCTATGGAGAACGTCTGCAGCAGGGGCGGCACATAATATATCTGATTGTCTGTCAATCAAGCTCTTTGCGAGGGTCAATTAATGACTAAAGATATGTTTAAAGAAATTCATACTTTTATTCAGCAGTGTTGCGTGATATTGATCGAAAGTGTCGGTAAAGACTTGGAACAGTGTTGCAAACAAGTTACGTTTTTATTAAAAGCTTCTTTGTTTGAGAATATCATCGTTTCTGCAAAAGTAGTGAGCAGCACAAGCGTTGATGATAATATGAAAATGAGCTTCAAGGGTATGTGAATGATTTCTGAAGACACCAAAACTAGTTAAAAAAAATCTCACTGACCCCAATCTTTGAACATGTGTAAATGTATAGGAGTTCTCCTAAAGATGGCTTAAGTAGACATGGTTAAGGCATAAAACTTATTTTGAATTCTCCCGTGCTGCGTCTTCTCCTGAGTTAACTGCATGCAGTTTCTACCTTTTTTCATGGTTTAAATTTCACGTCTTCTGTGCAGTCAACAACCAGCCCCAACGTCACTTGTAGTTTTAATATTAGGATTCTTCTGGCTCTGAGCAATTAATACATTTGTGCACCTTCTTTCTTAAGCTGATCTGGCTGCTTCGAGAGACTGCCTGCTTCTCATTTGCATATTTATTGCGCCGGTCCTTTAGCCAGTGAATGATTGATGTGGGGCCGTCCTCCTGAATCCTGAACAGCGCGTTGCTTTGGGATGGAAGGAGAGGTGCATGTGTACTTTTGATTAGCTGTAAATATGCACAATCTCTGCAGCTCCCTCCCTCCCTCCCCCAAGTCTTTTTATTTGTTTGTTCTCATTATGTAAAGTGAATTGTAGCATAGGCTTGGCTGGGCTAGCCCTGCTTCGCATGTTGGCTCTGTAGGGATACTAGGAGGCAAGTTTTCTTCAAAATATGGTCCGTTTGGTTTGACTGTTTCTGACCGAACAAAAAGGCTTTTTGTTTTGTCTTTTGTTCTCCTTTTTGTTTTTGTAGTTATGCTGTGTTGGAGGTGGTTGCCAGGGCGTTGCTATACAATTTCTAAGGTGTTTTGAGTGGTTCTTGGTGCTTATTTTTTGATTGCTTGTGGCTTCTAGGGGGTTCAGGGTCATTGCTTACTGGCCCAAGTCAAAAGAGATGACCCTTTAGTCTCTGGTTCCTCCAATCGATGTCTGTGGATTGTTTGTTCATCATAAGACTGATAAAGTGTGGTGTTTAGTGAAATTATAGCATACCTCTTCTCACCCACAAATGGCTAGCTTCTACATGTCCCTGACAGCTTTTTAAAATCATAATGACACACTTCAACTTAAGCTTGTTTTCTGTGCTGCGGAATCAGTATCTTGTTTGATGGCTTGTCTGCCTCGGGCTGTAGAGTTCATTTCTTCGTGCGTTTTGATGTTTTTAGCTGGTGTAGTGCAGGACTGAGTAAGATCAGAGGGAGGCGAGTTGTAATGACCCTGCATTTATAGAAGTGGGCTGAATGGATGTTGTGGTCGACATGTGCTGTATGATAAGCTCATATCTGTGTGTGGTAGGTCATAAAGCCCTAAAGGCTCTACAGAGGTCTCTGCTGGAACTCCAAGATCTGCTGCTCTTCCAAAACCCTGAAACAAGAGCCATCTCCGAGGGAAAGACATGGGGAGCAAGCGGGTAACTAATTCTGCTTTTTAAAATCAGTTGTGTTATTAAAATGCTAATAGAAATGTAACTACCATGGTATTCTTGGTATTACTTTGGAGTGCTACTATGCTGTATACATCGCTCAATATCTTGTAATGTTAATGGTCTGTGTTCCATTTTCTTTTTTTTTCAGTGACCGTTGTCTAAACTCCACAAGCGTTCAGATCCATGATTTAAATGTCTATTTTCTCATGCAGTAGTGCCAAAGATGATGAAGAGATTAACAGTGAGGATGATATGGAGACTGGAGATGATGGCCAAGAGGAAGAACAGGAAGCGGTGCGAAATGGACCCCCCAAACGAAAACTGGAAATGGCAGAGTATCCCGACTTCATGGCCAAACGGTCTGCTGCTTTTCTGCCTTACCGGGATGCCACCCTGCAGAAATGGTACGACAAGACTCGACTCGCAACGGGCAAGAGCAAAAAGGTAAAAGCAATGTCGTTAAAGTTCAAATTAGCGTAACGGTCAGGTGTCCCAAAGCTAAATCTACCCTGTTCTGTTGTATGCACACGTGTTATATATGGGCTTTATATTTACCGCCAAATAGGGTTTCGGCGCATTCGACAGGAACATCCTCACGCAAGTGGAGCAGGTTTTAACGGACAAAGAGAGGCTGGTGAGACGGACACAGACACGCAGGTCTGAATACAGAGTCCTGGGGAAGCCGGAGCCCATCACGCCTGAAATAGACAGCAGCATCACAGAGGGAGAGGTAAAACACTGCCCTGCTTTTTTTAATTGAAAGAAAACCACAGTGCAAAGCATTTTTAATCTAATCGACCCAGTCGTTTCAGTAGGTTTTATGGGTAAAGCAAGCTACTTTTAAAAGTAACATTGCCCATCGTGCTAGAAGACGTGTTGAGCTAACCTCCGTTGTTTCAGGCAGCTGAACTGGCGCTGAAAGCTAACATGCACCTTAAAGATGTGGACGAGGAGATTTTCGATGATGATGACTTTTACCACCAGGTAAGAAAACGTTGTCAGTAACGATGCTGATGCTGTTGAGTAGTTATAAAGAAAGCAGTAGACTGTGGATGCGATGTTGGGGATCTCTTTCTCTTTTGTTTTCACAGCTACTTCGAGAACTCATCGAGCGCAAAACAAGTGCGACGGACCCCAATGATCAAGTGGCCATGGGAAAGTGAGTGTGCGTGTGTACTCGTTTATCGTGTCATTCACGTTTGATTGTGATAACTCCACCTCTGATCTCACAGGCAGTGGCTTGCCATTCAGAAACTACGTAGTAAAATTAAGAAGAAGGTGGACACCAAAGCCAGCAAGGGCAGGAAGATCAGGTGTGTGTTTGTCATGTAAACGAGTTCTGATTCAGTCAGTCTGTGAGCGCTCGCAATGAAACGTCTCAATACAGTTTTCAAGACCGTTTGCGTTCATATTTCTCATGTTTTCAAACTTCTTCTCAGGTTTCACATTCACAGTAAGCTGATGAACTTCATGGCTCCAATAGACCACAGCCGCATGAGTGATGATGCCCGGTGAGTGACGTCTTAAATACTCCTCGTGTCTATCCGCTGAAGTATCACTCAGATATCTGATACTACACGTGAGGTGCATGTGCGCTCTCAAGCCTGATTTAAATGAGGACACCGGCAGGAAGTTGTAGTTGAATGAATGGTTCAGTTGTGTGTTTCTCCGTCCTGTCAGCCAGCAGTAATCCTCCTCAAACAGAGAACAGGCTAATCAAACACACTCTGGAGATATGCACATACACAAACGCTCACGCATTTCAAAGATTTCACTTTTAATCCTCCTTTTCATTTGTTTTGTTTTCCAATGTTTCCACAAAGACCGCTGTGCATATCAGCTGTTTAGTAGCTACTCTACTCAAAACAATGTATTCCTATTAAATGACATGCCTACATTAACGTAAGATTCATTTCTTTTTTTTTTTTCAAAAGAAATGAATACTTTTTATTCTGCAAGGATGAATGTATTGTTCAAAAGTAAAAGTTCATGCATTTATAATGTTATAAAAATGTTTCAGAGTAACCCTTTTTGAGTCGCTTATTTAAGAATCCTGAAAAAAAAAATATTAAGCAGCACAACTTTTATTTAATAATGTTTTTTTTTAATAAAGTTTTTGAGATTTTAAATAGATTGTCCTCTTTCACACTAGTGGGAAGAAAACATCCAAAATACATCTTTAAGAGTTAATTTTTACATTTTATTTCTAAAAACATGCTAAAGATGTTTTTTTTTATTAGTACTGTCTTTTTGTATGGGTTATGTTCCATGAATAAGAGCTTCAACATCCCACTAATTAGCTACTTGTGTGTTCCTTGGAAGACAATCATTCAGGTCTGGAATGAAGGAGAATATGGCAATTTCATTTCATGGTGAACTTTCATAAAACCTGGAAATCTTATGCGAGACACAAAACGTCTCATGAAATCAAGCCTTAAACGCGTACTACTTGAACACGCTTATCTTCCCTTCGTACTGTCTTGTTTATTACGCTCCCAGTAATGTTCTAGTATGTGCCGCACTGGATTTGGAGATGCAGGATTAGAGAGGAGAGGATGGATTGATGAAGTGATGGAGGTGACATAGACTTGGCCTGGTGATCACGGTCACAGTGATGTGGTACTTGAGCACGCAGAAGACAAAGAAAAGCGCTCGAGAAGGTGACGGCAAGGAATTGTGCTGAAATATAATGCACGCACACTTAACTGTAAGCACAAAGCTTCTGGCGTGTTTGGGTGATTTCATGGTAGTATCTACGCTAGACGCGACTGATACTAGGTTTGCGATGACTTGAGGTTGTCTGTATGGGAAAGATGAAGGTTGACGATTATTCAGCCGAGGCGTGGAAGCAATCCTTGAAGAATAATTGGGCTTTTAGTAGATGGATAGATGTTTCACGTAGTACTGTCACTGCATCTGTGATCAAATAAATGCAGCCTTTACGGCTTAAAAACAATTCAATAATCGTATCCCACAAAAAGCGTGGAGCAATCGGTTGACAAAAGTCATACTTTATGTAGAAAATGAGTTGAAGTGCGGTGATAATGCTCAGAGATGGATTCATGTAGTGTATCGTGATTCTGGGCTGATTTTTAAACGGACTAATAACACTGAGACTGTAATCGGGGCTTGTAGAAGATAAAAATTGACACACACACACACACGCCTGCCGGCTTGGTCTTATTTACATGAGAATCGGTGAACTACAGTAATAATGATGTATGCCGATGGCATCAGAGAGTGACCGGTGACCTTTGACGATGAGAAATTGTGGGCGACCTTTTCCTCGTGCAGCCAGATACACTCGTGCACACAAACACACACTCCCTCAGTCTGCTTACACAGCCACTCTGCCGTATCTCAACTCCGGCTCCATAGCCCCGACACGCACCACTGGCCCCATGAATGTTAATGCAGACGTTGCAGGATGGGGTGCATTTTCTCTCTCTCTCTCTCACAAGGGCAAGCAAGCAGCCATGCAGCATACAAATTCTGCTGGGCTTAAGAGATAATCACGATGCATTTGGCCCTGATGGGGTGATGGCGTGAGCCGGGGATTCTGGGTAGTGTAAGGGTCCTGGGTAAACCTCATCAGCAGAGATGGTTCTCAACTTTCCCCTTTTGATGGCGAGCATCTCTCCTTACCCCTCTGCGTCTCCATCTTGCGTTCGGATCAGAATGTATGCGCAGTGTGACGGCGGCAGCGTGCTGTAATCCCGACGGCTGCTTGTGCATTTCTAACAGGGATTTGGGATTAAGGATGGGCCTGTTAGCCCGGCCTCAGCCCGGCCCCTCTGGGACATGAGCACCTCCAGCTCAGGACTGTGCATGTGTGCTTTTGTCCGCTGCGCATTAAATAGGGCCAGAGTTTATCTATTAGGATTTGCGGCCTTTAGTCATGGATGGGTTAAAGGGAGATTGAGTTCTTTGTGCCACTTTGATATAAATTCTTTTTTTCTTGTTTTATAGCAGGTTGTTTTCCAATTTCACAGTTTTGGTGGAAGCCAGGTTATGCTTAACACCGCTATAAATATAATGAGAACAAGCTTACAGCTGAAATAATACACAATACAAGTTTTAATAGTAGAAATAATGCAACACAAACAATCTTAACTTTTGTGATTTTAATTCTTTACTGGCTCTTTTTTTTTTATACAGTGCCCTATTATAAATGTAATTTATTCTACTAATAGGATTATTAGTGTCATAATCAGTGTCACATGATTCTTCTCATATGCTGATATTTAGAACTCTTTTTTTTACAATTACTTTATTAATTTCTTACGATCAATGTTGAATGCAGTTGTGCTGCTTAATATTTTTATGTGAACCGTGATGCTTTCTTTTCAATTAATAGAAAGTTTATGCGTAATGCGTAGTGTACTGTGATACTAGGTGTACAGTATTTCCATATGAACGTCTAAGACAGCATTACCATAATACAGTGTCTAAATTTTGTACTTTTTAAAATATTTTTTGACCAATAACATCATTTGTTGTCAGAATGTGTTTAACCTAATGTGTTTGATTATTTATTATTTTTTTTTCTTATAGGTCTGAACTGTATCGTTCCCTGTTTGCAAATGGTCCAGTAATGGCACAATGACCAAAACATTGTGTTTTAAACTCCTGTGTGTGTGTGTGTGTGTGCTGCATTGTTCTCACACACTCCTGCAGTTGAAATCCTTCAGGGATCCCAGACTCAAACCTAGGTTTTTGTGATTAGCTGAAAATGAAACATTTGATTTGTAAAAACTTTTTTTTGTGCCTGTTTGTATTAAAATCCCACTTTGTAAACCAACTCATTGTTTTCACTGGTGCTTTATTTTACACTTAGAACATGGTCACATGTAATGAAACTAATATGCATCTTTATTTTTTTACAGTACCCTTAGTACCATTCATAACTGCACCCCTTGTTTTCTGGTTAATCCCCTCTAAACTAAGTTGTTCTGAGTTTCACACGCTTGCAGATCTACCTAATATAATCAGAGAGAGAAAAATACATGCAGACGGTATAAATAAGAGATGGATTTATCAGGACAGTGATAACTGCTCTGGTTGGAATCTGTCTGCATTAAGTGATGCAGAGTAAATGAAGAGTAACAAAACTAAAATAGCAACAAGTCTATGTTGGCTTAATATATTTAGCTGCTTTTGCAGTTAAAACCCTTTTCAATGTTTTCTTTTTAAGGCAAAAAATGTAGTTTCTATATTAAATCTGCTTAATGCATTATTATTTAATTGTACCTGCTGTATTATATTACTCCACATTTTCGTCATCTGCATAAACCATCCTCAGTTATCCACTTCAAGCCTTGGTTATTGTGGCTTCCATAATTTTAATGGTGTATTGAATTGGCGTGATTCAGTTCGGTCTAGTTGGTAGGGTAGTGTGAGAACAGACTGAAACACACACCAAGGAGACTGATTACTGAACTGATAAATCAATGAAAAGGTGTTATTTTTGATACAGATTTTGTTCTCCGTTTTTTTTTTTTTAGTTTGAGATCTTGGGCCTTTTTTTTGTTACAGTATACTGTATTTACGCCATCTATACGTGTGTATTTCAGAGAGGAGGGGAGTCTCACATAAAATAACCTCTGGGGTACCTCAGGGGTCTGTGCTCGACCCTTTTGTATTCAAGAAAGAGCTACAACGTGTCAGAATTTGGGTTTATTAAGTTATTTTTTAGAGAGAATCACAGCTTGCAACAGTAAACAGAAAATCATTTTGACAATGTAGACAGCTGTTGATCTCTTCGGTAACATGTTAAGCAACACTTACGGACGCGTGAGACAATCTGTCGACCGTTTGGGTGACAGCGTCTTATATTTTTCACCTTTCGACAAGTCAAACGGTAGCGTTAGCACTGAAGTGACGGCTTGTTTTCCAGTAGTGGAGACACAAGATTGTGCGTAATACTCCAGCCTCCTCTGCCACCTCCATTGCTTTCGGTCATTCCTGAATATGTATGTTGTAATAGTAACGTTCTACAGTGAAGCACTTACATTACAGTGTACCATGTTGAACTACAGTGTGCAGCACTTAAATCACTTGTTTAATAAGTTATTAACGACTTCTCAGCATTATATCATCTATTCTAAAAAATAAATCATATTTGTAAGTACAATGCCAGCGAATACGCTTTTTGTTTTTTATTCATTAACTTTTTGGTTAAGCCACAAGGGAATGAAACGAGCGTAGTCATCTGACGCGGTTATACGGCTCAGTCGACAGCGAGTGATCGCTTAGACGGGTGCCATCAAGTTCTCTCTTATACATGAATCTACTGCCTTTTATACAAACCAAAATGTCTAAAACCCCCCCCCCAAAAAACTAATAAAAATAATAAAGTGTAACATCCTGGGAAGCTCGTTTCTGCAGTTGGTCTCTGTTCAATCTAAGTCTCAAAGTGCACTTGACTAGATTGCTAACTCTAAACTGTACTTTAGTGTTTCTAAAGGTGCATTCGTAGGTACTGACACGGAGTATCTCCGTTATAGCGTACTTTCAGAATCATAGCCAACGACGCCGCCGCCGCGCTGGCTCCTCCGCTTTCCAGTAACATCATGCCTCTGAGATGACTGCGTGTAAACTGGGCTCTATGACGACGCAGGGGCGTCCATGGTGGACAGGATTCGGACCACCTCGGCACGCTGCGTCGGCTAAATATGCTGGGTCATGTGAACAATGGAGTCCATGGCCACTTCAGGGTTAGCTTGAACCAGGCTGAGAAATGAAAACAAAAATACATTTATGAACAAATAGGGGTGTAAAAATGCATTGTGGTGCTGATATTGAAAATCAGATTATGCATTGATTAAAAATGCATTGATCTCACAGATCCTTTTTTTAGCTCTATAAATGCAACGCTGCTGCAAAGACTCAACTTTTTAACTCTGAGGGAGTTGGAGAATGAGCCCATTTTCAAAAAAATGGAGCATTCCTTTAAAGTGTTAATTCTGACAGCCATAATGTAACCCATTTCTAAGTGCATATATATATGTGCTGGTTTCTGTATGTTACCTGCGGATCTGTTTGAGGATGTGATCCCTGCGGATATATTTGATATTCTCATCAATGACAGATCTGGCACCCTCTTCTTCTGCCAGCTGCCTCTCCAACCACTCCACGACATCCTCATTGCTGTCCCACAGATAAGCCTGAGAGAGACAAACAAAAAGAATAACACGTTTAATACACAGAGCTTGTTCGAAACGTCCTGCCAAACAAACTTTGACAATGTTTCTATTTGAAAACCAAATCACAACCCTAATCAACGGCTCTTCATTTAGGCTTAGACTGATAACATCGGGCTCATCTGAAACAAAGCTGGACTTGTGCTTGTGAAGATTTGTCGAGGCGTTAATGGGCTTCCGTGCTTCTAAAAAACGCGAGCACTTGTAGTCGGCAAGAACATTTAATGCCCCATATTAATCATTTTTAATCCGTTTGCTTTTAATTAAGAAACAGCGTGTTGCTCTGCTATCTGCGCGTGGCAGGGTGGAGATTAATTGTAGCTTAAGATAGCTTGCTCTGATTAGGGTAATGTATTAGTTGTCCAGACACCGTCTTCTACAGATACTTTAACCTGCCCTGGGGGCTTGGCTCTGCTCCAGGACCTGGTGTGGCGACTCTTCTGAGGCCTGTTTGGAGCTCGGGAACGTTCATCCACTGCTAAATGTCATATATTTCAACACACTACTTCAGGAAAACAAAGGGATGCTATGGTTTTTGCTACGGTTACATTACTTCGTCGCTCGGACGCAACCTCCACCAAAACGTATATTGAATCTGTGTCTCTGCACACACGCAAATGTGTTCTTATCTTAACACGGTCATATTTGCAGGTCACTTTTATTGGTGAGTTTGCGTACTTTCACAGCTCCTTCCGCTTCCACGAACCAGCGGCGGAGCATGGCCTGAACCTGCCCGTCTGTCAGCTCGCTGTTAGCACACTGGATCTTCCTCTTAACCGTGTCCTCCAGCAATAACCGCCGCAAGCGCCAATAGAAGAACAGTCGAGATGTCCGCCACTCCAGGACATCCTGAACACACACACACAAAGGTCCAGTTTCACTTACAGCACAGCTCATTGATTGAGGTCTTATATTAGTCTCCTCCATAGTTGAAGAATCAGAAGCTACTAAAAGAGCCGAGTACTGACAGTGATGACTCCTTTCTCCTGCATGCGGCCTGGTGTGTCATGGAGGTCGGCAAACTGCACGGCTACTTGATGATATATAGGCAGCAGGAACTCTTCTCTCTCTTTCAGTTTACTCTCCAGCTCTTTACGCTCAGACACACTCAATTCTGGGGTGCCTGAAAACACACAAACACACGCAGAATGGACAAACGTACCAAATAAAATGCATTTAAAAACAACAATAATAATAATACTGAAACCTAATTAAAATTCAAGCATTTCTAAATTTAAAAAAAAAAAAGCTAAACAAAGGCACTATAATAATGTATAAACAATACTATAATAACACAAGCATGTTATTATAACACCTATAGAATAAAGCTATAGGTAAACAGTGTAAAAGAAGCGTGCATTTTACAAAAAAAAAACTAAATTGCCTCTTTGTTGTTGATTTCATGTTGGCTTAAGCTAATAATCACAATTCTGCTGTTTGGCATCCAAGTGTTGGTCCCTCATTCTGTACGTGAAAATCAGCAAGAATAGCACCGCCACAGTGCCGCCAACCGAGGAGCTCTCCATGATCTCACATCAGCCCCGTGGCTGTTCAAAAGAGATCGATCCCATCAGAGCCAATCATTCAGCATGGCCGCCTGCAACACTACAGGCCACTCTGGTGGCACGGTCCACTTTAGTGAATGCTGAGGGGGTAATCGATCGAAGGAGGTACAGAACAGCAACAGCGTCTGATTGATCCGAGACCGCAGTGATTGACACGTCTCCTCGGGGAGGAGGGAAAGGGTCGACACGATCAGCAGAACGCAGCGATGAGGTGCTTTAATATAGCACTTATACACGGCCAATAAAACTAAACAGGATTTGAAGGGAGAGACGGCACTCTGAGAAACTTACCCAGTCTTTCTGCAAGCCCCATGTACACAGGGTCCACCCGTCTCATGGTCTTCACCAGGTCTTTTTTACGGAACTTGATCTCCACCGTGCCTTCAGGCTCCAGCACGCCACCACTGCAGAACACACACTGATCAATTATTACAATGAATTTGTTTGAAAAAAATGACAATGATTTTCTTCCACCATCACTAAAAATGGCTTGCTTATAAGGTCGGACCACTTTTTTTGGTTTTATTTATCTATTTTATTATGTAGTGTTATTAAAAAAAAGAAAACACATTAAAAATAAACATAACTGTGGTAATGAACTCTTATTTTTAGATAACAAAAAAAACCCCAAGATGAAATGCATGGACAAACAAAAAAGATGGTTCTTACCGGCTGTCTTTATCGGCATACATCTCCATGTGGCGAGGGTTGATGGTGGGGTCTATGACGACCCATGATCCTCCCCTGAGCTCTGCTTGTGGAGGGATGTACACCAGCACCGGCTGTCTGTATTCTCTCAGCCCGTCCACTATATACGCTCCAAACTTCAGCACCTGGTCATACATGTCTGAAGATGGGAGGAGTTAGCAGAGATCATCATAGCTCACTAAAGCGCATCCAACTTGATTTCCTGTATCACTGACCTTTCATCCCTCCAGAGAAGCCCCTCCAGTTGGCAAACACCATGAGTGGAAGCCCCTCCCTGTTGAAGTCTTTAATGGCCTGTGCAGTCTTAAAAGCAGAATCGGGGAACCACACTTGTCCTGCTTGTTGGATGATCTACCAGAGAAAGCGCAGACCGCTGGTCATCTCCCAGAATGAAATCAAGTGGCAGAGTTTATGAGTGTTTCTAACTGCTCACCTTGGCTTCGGAGTCTAAATTGGCCGGGTCTGCTGGGATAGACAGCTCCACTGATCGGGTTTCCACTGCAACCACTCCAGTCGGGATCCCGCCCAACCTACAAATGACAAGTCAGAATGCTTGTTAAGCAAGATTGAACACAAAAAGTAGAAATTAATAAATGAATGTTACACATTTTAATATGGCGTTAAAGGGATATTTCTAATTTACTAAAAGGCATCATACGGACTCAGGTTTTATATTTACAGCTGTACAGATGGAACTAGGTTTAGGGATATAAGAAAAAAATGTTTCATCTAGAATGAGAGCGAGTCAAGCTGACTGACAAGAAGAGTGAGGTGAAAAAGACAAAAAAAAGAGTGTGTGTGTGTGTGTGTGTGTGGTAAGTATAATTTCCTTCCTCACGCATTTTCTTTCATTATTTGATTGTTTGAATGTAAATTACAAATGTAAAAAGCGCAAATTAAAATATACAGCAAGATTAGGCTTTATCATGCAGACAAATACTCTGGAAGGTCAATAAAACCGACACATTCATTGTCAATCTGTATTTTGGCAGACAACTAAAAGGGTATTGACTAGAAGACTGATGTGAAAGTAATGTTCCCCACAGGAGCATTCACAGTGCATTTATCAGAGCAGGACCTTTCTAACTGACAAACGCTGCCCTTTAGGAACCGAGGTCAGAGGTCAACACAAGTTCACAGAGGAGAGTAAAGGATCAGATTGTGTGGTTAATCATTAGAAAAATACGTTTTGAATGTGCAATAAACAAAAAATAATTCTGTACAAAATGTTAAGTTCTAAAAGCTCAACAGCTGCTTTAGATAAGACATCAGATCAAAGGGTATCAACAATGACGAAACCTTTTGGGGTCAAATCATTCCCTTGTGCTTACCTGGCCCGTCCGACGATTACACTCTGTGCCCACGGCTGCATGATCTCCTGAAAAGAGCCGTGGTCAAAGAACCCGCTCACCCACGCACCCTTAGTGTCTGTATGGAAGGAGAGAGACTGTCAGAGCTGCATCCTATCTTCATCAGAGATACGCAGAGCTCAACCGAGAGGAAGCACATGCTTTCTGCAGGAAGAGGTTACCATTCAATTACACCGAGACCTGTCTCTGCACCGAGACAAAGATTTTTCTCCCTGCCACCAGCCCTCGATATCTCTCCACCTCACTGTGGCAATTACAGTGATGTGTAATCTGTCTCGCCAATAAAAAACACTCCATATATCCCAGAGTGTCTTATCTCTGAGTGGAGAGACCTAGTGCTGTGCCTCAAACATAAACCCTCAGACCACACTCATCCATTACTGGACGCTTCCATCGAACTGCACATTCCTCAGCGCAATTAATAAACACAACACAAAATATCACTGCAGGGAGCCTCAACGCATTGTCAAGTTGAGCTCACAAAAAACTTTCCACCCTTGGTCTTGGTTATTAAAGTAGAATTACATATAATGAAAATGCACCTGATAAAAATGATGTGAGATGCTATCAGCAGAGCTACTCGTGTAATGAGGTCTAGGGTTACAGCATCTACTCACTCTGACTGGGACGTCCCGCTAACATCCAGCGTGGGTCATAAGGTGCCTTGGTAGGAACAAACTCCACTGACCGGTCGATGGAATCCTTAGCACTGAGCATCGGCACAGGACTCGACTTGGTCTGAAGCAGAACAGCGCTGTTAGGCTCGGAATCGCATTCTCTGGGTTACATTTCACAGTGTTTTCTGCATACCTTCGGCATGTAAGACAGCCAGAGCAGTAACGTAAACACTCCCTCAAAATCGTCGCACACAGTGGTGTGTGTGACTCCATTATTGTGCATGATCTGTACTCCACCCAGCTGGTTATTAGAGGTGTACACCTCGCGACCCAGAACCTGTGAAAAAAAGAGCAAAGGTGTGAATGAAAAAGTTTTGTTCGCAAGTTACAGAGCTGCTATACGGAGTACTTCTGAAGAAAAACTTGCTGCGGGAAGTACATGAGTGAGATACGTCACATTTAATATATTTGTGGCAGTATACTCACAAACTTCTCTGGTTCTAGAAGAAAAGCCTTTGGTTTTGTCGATGAAAGTTAAAAGAATAGTTAGTAAAAATTACAGCATATTTTACTCACACCCAAGCCATAGGTGTATATGACTTTCTTTTTCAGAAAAACACAGTCTGAGTCTTCTAAGCTTCCAATGTAATAATAACTTACACACCTCAAATGTCCCCATTAGAAGATCGATAGGTTTATGTAACTAATTATTTTTGTGAGAGTGCCATGTTCTGACTGAGACTCGACGTATGACGTAATTGTGTCATACGTCGTACGCCGAGTCATAGTTCAGCCACGAAGCCGGAACTTGCCGTTATAGTTTGAAAACTAGAAATATTTTTGTTACAAAACCCCATCGATCTGCTTAAGAAGACATGTGATAACCCCCCAAAGGTGTACAGGTTAGTTTCATGATGGATACAAAATGGACACCACCCATGAGCATTACCAAGCTTGGAAGAGCCAGGATAACTTT